>NW_027508841.1:810000-845000 GCF_051911475.1 Siphateles boraxobius
CTCAATCCTCAACCATTCTCAACCATTCCTCAATCCTCAACCATTCCTCAATCCTCATCCATTCCTCAATCATCAACCAATGAACCCTCAACAATTCCTCAATCTTCAACCAATGAACCCTCAACCATCCCTCAATCCTCAACCATTCCTCAATTCTCAACCATTCCTCAATCCTGAACAATTCCTCAATCCTCAACCATTCCTCAATCCTCATCCATTCCTCAATCATCAACCAATGAACCCTCAACCATCCCTCAATCCTCAACCATTCCTCAATCCTCAACCAAGGATCCCTCAACCATCCCTCAATCCTCAACCAATGATCCCTCAACCATTCCTCAATCCTCAACCAATGATCCCTCAACCATTCCTCAAACCTCAACCGATGATCCCTCAACCATTCCTCAATCCTCAACCGATGATCCCTCAACCATTCCTCAATCCTCAACCAATGATCCCTCAACCATCCCTCAATCCTCAACCGATGATCCCTCAACCATTCCTCAATCCTCAACTGATGATCCCTCAACCATTCCTCAATCCTCAACTGATGATCCCTCAACCATTCCTCAATCCTCAACCGATGATCCCTCAACCATTCCTCAATCCTCAACCAATGATTCCTCAACCACCCCTCAATCCTCAACCGATGATCCCTCAACCATTCCTCAATCCTCAACCGATGATCCCTCAACCATTCCTCAATCCTCAACCAATGATCCCTCAACCTTCCCTCAATCCTCAACCAATGATCCCTCAACCATTCCTCAATCCTCATCAATGATCCCTCAACCATCCCTCAATCCTCAACCGATCATCCCTCAATCCTCAACCGATGATCCCTCAACCATTCCTCAATCCTCAACCATCCCTCAATCCTCAACCGATGATCCCTCAACCATTCCTCAATCCTCAACCATCCCTCAATCCTCAACCGATGATCCCTCAACCATTCCTCAATCCTCAACCAATGAACCCTCAACCATTCCTCAATCCTTCACATATACATTTATCTGACGCCCTCAATTCTCAACCAATGAACCCTTAACCATCCCTCAATCCTCAACCGATGATCCCTCAACCATCCCTCAATCCTCAACCATCCCTCAATCCTCAACCGATGATCCCTCAACCATTCCTCAATCCTCAACCAATGAACCCTCAACCATTCCTCAATCCTTCACATATACATTTATCTGACGCTCTCAATTCTCAACCAATGATCCCTCAACCATCCCTCAATCCACAACCATCCCTCAATCCTCAACCGATGATCCCTCAACCATTCCTCAATCCTCAACCAATGAACCCTCAACCATTCCTCAATCCTTCACATATACATTTATCTGACGCCCTCAATCCTTAACCAATGAACCCTTAACCATCCCTCAATCCTCAACCGATGATCCCTCAACCATTCGTCAATCCTCAACCGATGATTCCTCAACCATTCCTCAATCCTCAACCGATGATCCCTAAACCATCCCTCAATTCTCAACAAATGAACCCTCAACCATTCCTCAATGGTAATATAATACATTATAAAATTATTTTAATGCATTACGTCTTACAATGCATTGTATGATCTTGTGAATAATCATGAATAACCACAGTTATAATACATTATAATACTTCTGTATTCATTGAACACAACTTTGGAAAGATTAATCCAATAAAACACATTATCAACATCCAATTTTAGATGTAACAAGGAATCTGCATATTTTATAATGCATTTAAACTTTGGTTACAATTATTTATGAAAATGAATAATCCATTATAATGTACAGTATTAATACCTTGATAATGCATTATACATTAAGGCTTTAAGGAAAGTGCTTTACAAATTCTCTGTAGTTTAGTATTTTAGAATTAGTTGGAAAATCATATACATACAAATGAGCAAATTTACTCCCAACTGTTTAAAAATATGATTCAGTATTCCGCCGTACCAACACTTTACCGAAACGTGAGCAGAAATCTGAATGCTGAACTTGTATTGTTTCATCACTTTGGATAAAAAGCATCAGCCAAAGGCATAAATGTAAACGTGACGCTCTTCCAAATAAAGACCAAACGTTCTTTCTGTTGATTATGTGCTGAGCCATATTCTGTTTGAAGGGATGTTTCAGTATGTGAATATGTTAGTTCTATAGCTCGTCTGCAGTGTCTCATGCACTAATATTTGCATATATATTCATGCAGCAGAAGCTTTAATCCGAAGCGACTGACTGTTTCTCGTTCAGGAGGAGATTCACGTTTCTCAGGTCAGATCCACAGCATGTCTCCAGTGCTGACATTCCCACATCAAAACATTCATCTTTCCAGGTTTTTCCTCTAGTTTTCTGTTCGACCCGCACAAACCCATCAAATGTCACCGGCTTCAATCAGAAGAGAAGGAGAAACCAGATTCACATCTGAAGGAAACACATCGAGCAGCTCAAGCTTCTGAAACAACAAGCTTCAGTCTCAGTCCTGTACTGTTCATACTATTCTGCTGTTTGTTTAGTCAAGTCTTGACATTTAACCCTGGTTTTAGTCAATTAAATTGATTTTAGTCGCTTTGCATCATGGATAAACTGATCATGATTGTTGTCATTTGTGATAATTCTTATCAGGATTATTGCAATTTCGCCTACAAGCACAAATCAAGAGAATGTCAACTCTTTACAGATGCTTTACTTTACTGCCCTGATTTATAATATCATAATTTACATTAACACACCCTCTAAACATTATTTATGAAAACTGGCAAAACTTCTCTAAAACAGTGGAATTCCTAATAATAGTTCCAAATGTTTTTCTATGAAATCAACAGCAAAAATGTTGTTGTATCGTGTCACAGAGATTGTATTCGTGCATCTGTTCAGACGATACAGTCGAGATCATGTTTGTATTTATTACAGATCATGGCAGATTCAGTCAAACACAGACACAGACTGACTGAAGATCTCAGATCTTCATATCACCAGAGAGAGAACACATGCACACGGTTGCCAGATTGAGAAGATTAAGTAAAACACCAGGCAGAAAATATCATGTTAAGACGAAAGCTATGATTGGGGGATTTAAACTCTCGACATCTGTCAATAACAAGGCATGAAAGGCTCGATAAAAACAGTCTGCAATATTTACTGCTCATTTTTGTTGAAGAAAATCTAGAGTGGTTTTGTTCAAGTTTTTATCATGTTGCTATATTCACAGTTAGTCTTGATTACCAGTTTCCCTGGAATCAGTGAAAGAAAGTCTGCATTTATTGCATGTTTGAACTCAACATTGTTCATCTCTTCTATGTTCTATGGATTTCAAACGTGTAATACAGCGTATAATGATAATGAACATTATTATTATCCCAGGCACTTAAAAAAAAACGTAAATAACTCTAGATACAGTATTACCAATTGTTCCTATAGGATGCTATAGTGTTTCTCAAACACCACCAAATACTTAAAGACTTTTTTAAAGTTGATTTTCAAACATTTGTTGACATTTTTTACATTTTTAATCTAAACTAAGAACATGACAGTCCAGAAAATATTCCCATGTCTGGAAAATATCTGGTTATTTATTGTTGCTCTTTATAGTTGTGTACTATACTATAATCAATGTAACTGTACTATAATCGGTCTGAAACATTTTTCTATAATTTATATAGTTTTATTGTGTTCAATTATTAAACTTATTAAGTTATTAAACTTATTATTAAGAGCACAATGCTTACAGTTTGTTTTGTAAAATAATTCAATACTATGATAACACCAGTGATAAAAGCTTTGGAAATCATCATGGAAATCTGAGTCGCGTTCAAGCTTCTACCGCTCAATCCAAACTCCTGCAAACACAAGAAGCTGACACTGTGATCATATTTGTATAAAAGACTGTCTGGAAACCACTGGAAACATGCATTTAATCGACTGCATTTAAGTCACGAAGGCCTCACTCTCCATCCAGCACATGCACACGTCTCTTCAGGGTTGCCATGGTGACGTCCCTCCCGAGGCATGCTGGGTAGAGAAGGGTAATCCATCAGTAGTGTCCTGATGGAGGGAAAACATCCACATACCTGCGCCTGATCCCAAACACACACCAGCACCATCCATTACGCAGACAAATCCAGCCTGCGGGGGAATTATGGGTAAATACATCTGGCCCTCGACGGATGCGAGCATCATTCGGGACGGTTTAACCTTTGAACTCTCACATTTGCTTTATCACATTACACTGAGAAAACATTCACAGCCCAAACGTCGACATCGTGTTCACATCTGTGCCGTTAAACCAACCAACAACAACATGGAACTGTCCATTTCAGCTGATAGGAAAGTAAAAGTCAAACAGTAACGCTTTACAATAAGGGTTCATTTGTTAATATCAGTGAACTAACATGCATTAACTAATGAAAACTTATTGTAAAGCATTACCAATAAAAGCAACTCATAAGAAGAAAAGAAAGTGAGATAAAGGCGGAAGAGTAAATCTTGGAGAAACATGTTTCTCTTAGCAGCAAATCAAAGCCCCCAGAAGTCGCCAAAACCGCAGTCCAATCTGACAAAGCCTCGGCTCGGCGGCCGATACGCCTGCAGAACATCAGACTTTAACACACCAGAATATTTAATCAGCTGCTTACCTTCCACAGCGTACTCTTCTGTTCCTGAGAGAGAGAGAGAGAGAGAGAGAGAGAGAGAGAGAGAGAGAAAGAGAGAGGCTTTATTAGTGGGACGCTTTATACTCCTACATCTGAAAACCACACATGCATTTTTCACAGGAGAATTGATCGGTGCAAAGCAACCGAGTGAGAACAGATGAAATGGCAACCAGGTTCATTGAAAATGAAGACGCCCTGCTGAGAAACATTAAAGAAGGAATGTAAGACAATATCAGATATGAATTCCACATTTAGCTGGAGTTTGATACGGGTCAAACGCCTCGGTCCTGCTGCAGCTCATTAGAGACGCTTCCAGTTCAGCGCTCCGGTTCCTCTCACACACACCAGATTCATCAGTGTCTCGTTGTGATATTGACCTGAGAGATGCTCAGCAGCTCCACAGAATGAGGTTAATTACTGCAAAACTCTTGGCAAGACGGTTCAAGAGAACGCTGTAACATAACCAGCATAATCTGGATGTTTTACAGTGGGGCGATCACATGTTCACAGTCGCTGTCAGCGCTAGACTGATTCCAGGAACACTAGCTATGTTTTCAAACACACATTTTTACGTAATTTTCAGGATATTGCATAAAACAAACCTGATAAAAAGACATGCGCATAAACTACAGTGGACTCACATTTACTGAAAAACTTCCTTGATGCGCAACAACAAACTCATGTGATTGGATAACTGGAGTAACCAGTGGACCAATGGCATCGCAGAATCTGAAATGTTGGTTTGGTATTCCTGAAACGCCAAAGTCTGTGATCAGAATGATTTGGTTTAATTCCCTCCAGAAGCGTCTCACACGAGTGTGTTCCCGCATCCGAACGCAAGAGAACATGAAAGCGTTTATTGTGTTTTATCTGACGCTCTGAGATGCAGAAAGAGTCTGATTGCATCATCTACATTTTTATTACTGAAATATTGAACCAGTTTCCCAGGAAGTGACAATTTTGTTCTCTTGAACACATGGGATGGAAAAGCTGCTTTATTCGCAAATGCTTTATGCCATTTTGGATGGAAACAGCTGATAGACTCTTTCACAACACTGATCTGTTTGAGCCAATCAACCAATCGTTGTGAGTTTGGGCGGGACTATCTGTTTGACTGACCAATAGCATACCCACTAATACTATTTCTGTCATATGAAAGAAACAGTAAGAGTATTATGTTAATATGCTGTTCTCTATTCAACACATTTCCAATTGGTGATGTTAGTGGAGCAGAAATGACAAATTAGATACATTATTTTAGTTCAAAAGGGATGAACAGTGTGAAATAGAGATAAAGAACTACAGAAGAAGGAAGAGGAGAAAGAAAATGATGATGATGAAGTAAAAGCAGTAGTTGTATTTGGTTGGTTGGTGTCAGATTCCTTGGCTATTTTCATGCAAAATAAAAAGTTAAAATGCTATAAAAGAACAATTTAAAAACATATACAAATTTGTTTTGGATGAGTACTTTGCTTTGGATCCAGTGTTGACTTCAAAAGTATTTGCTAAGTAATACAAATTAGAAGATGAGGAAGAGGAGAAAGCAGCGGCAGAAGTCGTCCTTCAGTACAGTTCCAGCTCTTTACTGACTACTTACTTTCCCAATGAAGTTGTAATGAAGTTGAGATACAATACTCATGAATCAGAACATTACTATCAGTGAGCTGAAGATCAGACATCCGTCTGTCTGCCTCATCAGAAGCTCAAGAGTCTTTACCATCAGAAAACAGACGGACGGTGTCAAGAGGCCATCGGGTCACACACAACCACCGCTTCAACCCTGCTACACCTATAGTTCATTCAGCTGCTGTTACTGTCATCACTGAGAGAAACTCTTCATTCAGCTACTGTTACTGTCATCACTGAGAAAAACTCTTCATTCAGATACTGTTACTGACATCACTGAGAGAAACTCTTCATTCAGATACTGTTACTGACATCACTGAGAGAAACTCTTCATTCAGCTACTGTTACTGTCATCACTGAGAGAAACTCTTCATTCAGCTACTGTTACTGACATCACTGAGAGAAACTCTTCATTCAGCTACTGTTACTGTCATCACTGAGAGAAACTCTTCATTCAGCTACTGTTACTGTCATCACTGAGAGAAACTCTTCATTCAGCTACTGTTACTGACATCACTGAGAGAAACTCTTCATTCAGATACTGTTACTGACATCACTGAGAGAAACTCTTCATTCAGCTACTGTTACTGACATCACTGAGAGAAACTCTTCATTCAGCTACTGTTACTGTCATCACTGAGAGAAACTCTTCATTCAGATACTGTTACTGACATCACTGAGAGAAACTCTTCATTCAGCTACTGTTACTGTCATCACTGAGAGAAACTCTTCATTCAGCTACTGTTACTGACATCACTGAGAGAAACTCTTCATTCAGATACTGTTACTGACATCACTGAGAGAAACTCTTCATTCAGCTACTGTTACTGACATCACTGAGAGAAACTCTTCATTCAGATACTGTTACTGACATCACTGAGAGAAACTCTTCATTCAGCTACTGTTACTGTCATCACTGAGAGAAACCCTTCATTCAGCTACTGTTACTGTCATCACTGAGAGAAACTCTTCATTCAGCTACTGTTACTGTCATCACTGAGAGAAACTCTTCATTCAGCTACTGTTACTGACATCACTGAGAGAAACTCTTCATTCAGCTACTGTTACTGTCATCACTGAGAGAAACTCTTCATTCAGCTACTGTTACTGTCATCACTGAGAGAAACTCTTCATTCAGCTACTGTTACTGTCATCACTGAGAGAAACTCTTCATTCAGCTACTGTTACTGACATCACTGAGAGAAACTCTTCATTCAGCTACTGTTACTGTCATCACTGAGAGAAACTCTTCATTCAGCTACTGTTACTGTCATCACTGAGAGAAACTCTTCATTCAGCTACTGTTACTGACATCACTGAGAGAAACTCTTCATTCAGCTACTGTTACTGACATCACTGAGAGAAACTCTTCATTCAGCTACTGTTACTGACATCACTGAGAGAAACTCTTCATTCAGATACTGTTACTGTCATCACTGAGAGAAACTCTTCATTCAGCTACTGTTACTGACATCACTGAGAGAAACTCTTCATTCAGCTACTGTTACTGACATCACTGAGAGAAACTCTTCATTCAGATACTGTTACTGACATCACTGAGAGAAACTCTTCATTCAGCTGCTGTTACTGTCATCACTGAGAGAAACTCTTCATTCAGCTACTGTTACTGACATCACTGAGAGAAACTCTTCATTCAGCTACTGTTACTGACATCACTGAGAGAAACTCTTCATTCAGCTGCTGTTACTGTCATCACTGAGAGAAACTCTTCATTCAGCTACTGTTACTGTCATCACTGAGAGAAACTCTTCATTCAGATACTGTTACTGACATCACTGAGAGAAACTCTTCATTCAGATACTGTTACTGACATCACTGAGAGAAACTCTTCATTCAGATACTGTTACTGACATCACTGAGAGAAACTCTTCATTCAGCTGCTGTTACTGTCATCACTGAGAGAAACTCTTCATTCAGATACTGTTACTGACATCACTGAGAGAAACTCTTCATTCAGCTACTGTTACTGTCATCACTGAGAGAAACTCTTCATTCAGCTACTGTTACTGACATCACTGAGAGAAACTCTTCATTCAGCTGCTGTTACTGTCATCACTGAGAGAAACTCTTCATTCAGCTACTGTTACTGTCATCACTGAGAGAAACTCTTCATTCAGCTACTGTTACTGTCATCACTGAGAGAAACTCTTCATTCAGATACTGTTACTGACATCACTGAGAGAAACTCTTCATTCAGATACTGTTACTGACATCACTGAGAGAAACTCTTCATTCAGCTGCTGTTACTGTCATCACTGAGAGAAACTCTTCATTCAGCTGCTGTTACTGTCATCACTGAGAGAAACTCTTCATTCAGCTACTGTTACTGTCATCACTGAGAGAAACTCTTCATTCAGCTACTGTTACTGTCATCACTGAGAGAAACTCTTCATTCAGATACTGTTACTGACATCACTGAGAGAAACTCTTCATTCAGATACTGTTACTGACATCACTGAGAGAAACTCTTCATTCAGCTGCTGTTACTGTCATCACTGAGAGAAACTCTTCATTCAGCTACTGTTACTGTCATCACTGAGAGAAACTCTTCATTCAGCTACTGTTACTGTCATCACTGAGAGAAACTCTTCATTCAGCTACTGTTACTGACATCACTGAGAGAAACTCTTCATTCAGCTACTGTTACTGTCATCACTGAGAGAAACTCTTCATTCAGCTACTGTTACTGACATCACTGAGAGAAACTCTTCATTCAGCTACTGTTACTGACATCACTGAGAGAAACTCTTCATTCAGATACTGTTACTGTCATCACTGAGATAAACTCTTCATTCAGCTACTGTTACTCTCATCACTGAGAGAAACTCTTCATTCAGTTACTGTTACTGTCATCACTGAGAGAAACTCTTCATTCAGCTACTGTTACTGTCATCACTGAGAGAAACTCTTCATTCAGCTACTGTTACTGACATCACTGAGAGAAACTCTTCATTCAGATACTGTTACTGTCATCACTGAGAGAAACTCTTCATTCAGCTACTGTTACTGACATCACTGAGATAAACTCTTCATTCAGCTACTGTTACTGTCATCACTGAGAGAAACTCTTCATTCAGCTACTGTTACTGACATCACTGAGAGAAACTCTTCATTCAGATACTGTTACTGACATCACTGAGAGAAACTCTTCATTCAGCTACTGTTACTGTCATCACTGAGAGAAACCCTTCATTCAGCTACTGTTACTGACATCACTGAGAGAAACCCTTCATTCAGCTGCTGTTACTGTCATCACTGAGAGAAACTCTTCAATCAGCTACTGTTACTGTCATCACTGAGAGAAACTCTTCATTCAGCTACTGTTACTGTCATCACTGAGAGAAACTCTTCATTCAGCTACTGTTACTGACATCACTGAGAGAAACCCTTCATTTAGCTGCTGTTACTGTCATCACTGAGAGAAACTCATCATTCAGATACTGTTACTGTCATCACTGAGAGAAACTCTTCATTCAGCTACTGTTACTGTCATCACTGAGAGAAACTCTTCATTCAGCTACTGTTACTGTCATCACTGAGAGAAACTCTTCATTCAGATACTGTTACTGACATCACTGAGAGAAACCCTTCATTCAGATACTGTTACTGACATCACTGAGAGAAACTCTTCATTCAGATACTGTTACTGTCATCACTGAGAGAAACTCTTCATTCAGCTACTGTTACTGACATCACTGAGAGAAACTCTTCATTCAGCTACTGTTACTGACATCACTGAGAGAAACTCTTCATTCAGCTACTGTTACTGACATCACTGAGAGAAACTCTTCATTCAGCTACTGTTACTGTCATCACTGAGAGAAACCCTTCATTCAGCTGCTGTTACTGTCATCACTGAGAGAAACTCTTCATTCAGCTACTGTTACTGACATCACTGAGAGAAACTCTTCATTCAGCTACTGTTACTGACATCACTGAGAGAAACTCTTCATTCAGCTACTGTTACTGTCATCACTGAGAGAAACCCTTCATTCAGCTGCTGTTACTGTCATCACTGAGAGAAACTCTTCATTCAGCTACTGTTACTGACATCACTGAGAGAAACTCTTCATTCAGCTACTGTTACTGACATCACTGAGAGAAACTCTTCATTCAGCTACTGTTACTGACATCACTGAGAGAAACTCTTCATTCAGATACTGTTACTGACATCACTGAGAGAAACTCTTCATTCAGCTACTGTTACTGACATCACTGAGAGAAACCCTTCATTCAGCTACTGTTACTGACATCACTGAGAGAAACTCTTCATTCAGCTACTGTTACTGACATCACTGAGAGAAACCCTTCATTCAGCTACTGTTACTGTCATCACTGAGAGAAACTCTTCATTCAGCTACTGTTACTGACATCACTGAGAGAAACTCTTCATTCAGCTACTGATACTGACATCACTGAGAGAAACTCTTCATTCAGCTACTGTTACTGACATCACTGAGAGAAACCCTTCATTCAGCTACTGTTACTGTCATCACTGAGAGAAACCCTTCATTCAGCTGCTGTTACTGTCATCACTGAGAGAAACTCTTCATTCAGCTACTGTTACTGACATCACTGAGAGAAACTCTTCATTCAGCTACTGTTACTGACATCACTGAGAGAAACTCTTCATTCAGCTACTGTTACTGACATCACTGAGAGAAACTCTTCATTCAGCTGCTGTTACTGTCATCACTGAGAGAAACTCTTCATTCAGATACTGTTACTGACATCACTGAGAGAAACTCTTCATTCAGCTACTGTTACTGACATCACTGAGAGAAACTCTTCATTCAGCTACTGTTACTGACATCACTGAGAGAAACTCTTCATTCAGCTACTGTTACTGACATCACTGAGAGAAACCCTTCATTCAGCTACTGTTACTGTCATCACTGAGAGAAACCCTTCATTCAGATACTGTTACTGTCATCACTGAGAGAAACTCTTCATTCAGCTACTGTTACTGACATCACTGAGAGAAACTCTTCATTCAGCTACTGTTACTGTCATCACTGAGAGAAACCCTTCATTCAGATACTGTTACTGACATCACTGAGAGAAACTCTTCATTCAGCTACTGTTACTGACATCACTAAGAGAAACTCTTCATTCAGCTACTGTTACTGACATCACTGAGAGAAACTCTTCATTCAGATACTGTTACTGTCATCACTGAGAGAAACTCTTCATTCAGCTACTGTTACTGACATCACTGAGAGAAACTCTTCATTCAGCTACTGTTACTGACATCACTGAGAGAAACTCTTCATTCAGATACTGTTACTGACATCACTGAGAGAAACTCTTCATTCAGATACTGTTACTGTCATCACTGAGAGAAACTCTTCATTCAGCTACTGTTACTGACATCACTGAGAGAAACTCTTCATTCAGCTACTGTTACTGACATCACTGAGAGAAACCCTTCATTCAGATACTGTTACTGTCATCACTAAGAGAAACTCTTCATTCAGCTACTGTTACTGACATCACTGAGAGAAACTCTTCATTCAGCTACTGTTACTGACATCACTGAGAGAAACTCTTCATTCAGATACTGTTACTGTCATCACTGAGAGAAACCCTTCATTCAGATACTGTTACTGTCATCACTGAGAGAAACTCTTCATTCAGCTACTGTTACTGTCATCACTGAGAGAAACTCTTCATTCAGATACTGTTACTGTCATCACTGAGAGAAACCCTTCATTCAGCTACTGTTACTGTCATCACTGAGAGAAACCCTTCATTCAGCTGCTGTTACTGTCATCACTGAGAGAAACTCTTCATTCAGTTACTGTTACTGACATCACTGAGATAAACTCTTCATTCAGATACTGTTACTGACATCACTAAGATAAACTCTTCATTCAGCTACTGTTACTGACATCACTGAGAGAAACCCTTCATTCAGCTACTGTTACTGTCATCACTGAGAGAAACCCTTCATTCAGCTACTGTTACTGTCATCACTGAGAGAAACTCTTCATTCAGCTACTGTTACTGTCATCACTGAGAGAAACTCTTCATTCAGCTACTGTTACTGTCATCACTGAGAGAAACCCTTCCTTCAGCTACTGTTACTGACATCACTTAGAGAAACCCTTCATTCAGCTACTGTTACTGTCATCACTGAGAGAAACCCTTCATTCAGCTACTGTTACTGTCATCACTGAGAGAAACTCTTCATTCAGCTACTGTTACTGTCATCACTGAGAGAAACTCTTCATTCAGCTACTGTTACTGAGATCACTGAGAGAAACTCTTCATTCAGCTACTGTTACTGTCATCACTGAGAGAAACTCTTCATTCAGCTACTGTTACTGACATCACTGAGAGAAACCCTTCATTCAGCTACTGTTACTGTCATCACTGAGAGAAACCCTTCATTCAGATACTGTTACTGTCATCACTGAGAGAAACTCTTCATTCAGCTACTGTTACTGACATCACTGAGAGAAACTCTTCATTCAGCTACTGTTACTGTCATCACTGAGAGAAACTCTTCATTCAGCTACTGTTACTGACATCACTGAGAGAAACTCTTTATTCAGCTACTGTTACTGTCATCACTGAGAGAAACCCTTCATTCAGATACTGTTACTGACATCACTGAGAGAAACTCTTCATTCAGCTACTGTTACTGACATCACTGAGAGAAACTCTTCATTCAGCTACTGTTACTGACATCACTGAGAGAAACTCTTCATTCAGATACTGTTACTGTCATCACTGAGAGAAACTCTTCATTCAGATACTGTTACTGTCATCACTGAGAGAAACCCTTCATTCAGCTACTGTTACTGTCATCACTGAGAGAAACCCTTCATTCAGCTGCTGTTACTGTCATCACTGAGAGAAACTCTTCATTCAGTTACTGTTACTGACATCACTGAGATAAACTCTTCATTCAGATACTGTTACTGACATCACTAAGATAAACTCTTCATTCAGCTACTGTTACTGACATCACTGAGAGAAACCCTTCATTCAGCTACTGTTACTGTCATCACTGAGAGAAACCCTTCATTCAGCTACTGTTACTGTCATCACTGAGAGAAACTCTTCATTCAGCTACTGTTACTGTCATCACTGAGAGAAACTCTTCATTCAGCTACTGTTACTGTCATCACTGAGAGAAACCCTTCATTCAGCTACTGTTACTGTCATCACTGAGAGAAACCCTTCATTCAGCTACTGTTACTGTCATCACTGAGAGAAACTCTTCATTCAGCTGCTGTTACTGTCATCACTGAGAGAAACCCTTCATTCAGCTACTGTTACTGTCATCACTGAGAGAAACTCTTCATTCAGCTGCTGTTACTGTCATCACTGAGAGAAACCCTTCATTCAGCTACTGTTACTGTCATCACTGAGAGAAACCCTTCATTCAGCTACTGTTACTGTCATCACTGAGAGAAACTCTTCATTCAGCTACTGTTACTGTCATCACTGAGAGAAACTCTTCATTCAGCTACTGTTACTGACATCACTGAGAGAAACTCTTCATTCAGCTACTGTTACTGTCATCACTGAGAGAAACTCTTCATTCAGCTACTGTTACTGAGATCACTGAGAGAAACTCTTCATTCAGCTACTGTTACTGTCATCACTGAGCGAAACCCTTCATTCAGCTACTGTTACTGACATCACTGAGAGAAACTCTTCATTCAGCTACTGTTACTGTCATCACTGAGAGAAACTCTTCATTCAGCTACTGTTACTGTCATCACTGAGAGAAACTCTTCATTCAGCTACTGTTACTGAGATCACTGAGAGAAACTCTTCATTCAGCTACTGTTACTGTCATCACTGAGCGAAACCCTTCATTCAGCTACTGTTACTGACATCACTGAGAGAAAACCTTCATTCAGCTACTGTTACTGTCATCACTGAGAGAAACTCTTCATTCAGCTACTGTTACTGACATCACTGAGAGAAACTCTTCATTCAGCTACTGTTACTGACATCACTGAGAGAAACTCTTCATTCAGCTACTGTTACTGACATCACTGAGAGAAACTCTTTATTCAGATACTGTTACTGTCATCACTGAGAGAAACTCTTCATTCAGATACTGTTACTGTCATCACTGAGAGAAACTCTTCATTCAGCTACTGTTACTGTCATCACTGAGAGAAACTCTTCATTCAGCTACTGTTACTGACATCACTGAGAGAAACTCTTCATTCAGATACTGTTACTGTCATCACTGAGCGAAACCCTTCATTCAGCTACTGTTACTGACATCACTGAGAGAAAACCTTCATTCAGCTACTGTTACTGTCATCACTGAGAGAAACTCTTCATTCAGCTACTGTTACTGACATCACTGAGAGAAACTCTTCATTCAGCTACTGTTACTGTCATCACTGAGAGAAACTCTTCATTCAGCTACTGTTACTGACATCACTGAGAGAAACTCTTTATTCAGATACTGTTACTGTCATCACTGAGAGAAACTCTTCATTCAGATACTGTTACTGTCATCACTGAGAGAAACTCTTCATTCAGCTACTGTTACTGTCATCACTGAGAGAAACTCTTCATTCAGCTACTGTTACTGACATCACTGAGAGAAACTCTTCATTCAGATACTGTTACTGTCATCACTGAGAGAAACTCTTCATTCAGCTACTGTTACTGACATCACTGAGAGAAACTCTTCATTCAGATACTGTTACTGTCATCACTGAGAGAAACTCTTCATTCAGATACTGTTACTGTCATCACTGAGAGAAACTCTTCATTCAGCTACTGTTACTGTCATCACTGAGAGAAACTCTTCATTCAGATACTGTTACTGACATCACTGAGAGAAACTCTTCATTCAGCTACTGTTACTGTCATCACTGAGAGAAACTCTTCATTCAGATACTGTTACTGTCATCACTGAGAGAAACTCTTCATTCAGCTACTGTTACTGTCATCACTGAGAGAAACTCTTCATTCAGATACTGTTACTGACATCACTGAGAGAAACTCTTCATTCAGCTACTGTTACTGACATCACTGAGAGAAACTCTTCATTCAGCTACTGTTACTGTCATCACTGAGAGAAACTCTTCATTCAGATACTGTTACTGTCATCACTGAGAGAAACTCTTCATTCAGCTACTGTTACTGTCATCACTGAGAGAAACTCTTCATTCAGATACTGTTACTGTCATCACTGAGAGAAACTCTTCATTCAGCTACTGTTACTGACATCACTGAGAGAAACCCTTCATTCAGATACTGTTACTGTCATCACTGAGAGAAACTCTTCATTCAGCTACTGTTACTGACATCACTGAGAGAAACTCTTCATTCAGCTACTGTTACTGTCATCACTGAGAGAAACTCTTCATTCAGCTACTGTTACTGACATTACTGAGATAAACCCTTCATTCAGCTACTGTTACTGTCATCACTGAGAGAAACTCTTCATTCAGCTACTATTACTGACATCACTGAGAGAAACCCTTCATTCAGCTACTGTTACTGTCATCACTGAGAGAAACTCTTCATTCAGCTACTGTTACTGTCATCACTGAGAGAAACTCTTCATTCAGCTACTGTTACTGTCATCACTGAGAGAAACTCTTCATTCAGCTACTGTTACTGACATTACTGAGATAAACCCTTCATTCAGATACTGTTACTGTCATCACTGAGAGAAACCCTTCATTCAGCTACTGTTACTGACATCACTGAGAGAAACTCTTCATTCAGCTACTGTTACTGTCATCACTGAGAGAAACTCTTCATTCAGCTACTGTTACTGACATCACTGAGAGAAACTCTTCATTCAGCTACTGTTACTGTCATCACTGAGAGAAACTCTTCATTCAGCTACTGTTACTGTCATCACTGAGAGAAACCCTTCATTCAGCTACTGTTACTGTCATCACTGAGAGAAACTCTTCATTCAGCTACTGTTACTGTCATCACTGAGAGAAACTCTTCATTCAGCTACTGTTACTGTCATCACTGAGAGAAACTCTTCATTCAGCTACTGTTACTGACATTACTGAGATAAACCCTTCATTCAGATACTGTTACTGTCATCACTGAGAGAAACCCTTCATTCAGCTACTGTTACTGACATCACTGAGAGAAACTCTTCATTCAGCTACTGTTACTGTCATCACTGAGAGAAACTCTTCATTCAGATACTGTTACTGACATCACTGAGAGAAACTCTTCATTCAGCTACTGTTACTGTCATCACTGAGAGAAACTCTTCATTCAGCTACTGTTACTGACATCACTGAGAGAAACCCTTCATTCAGCTACTGTTACTGTCATCACTGAGAGAAACTCTTCATTCAGCTACTGTTACTGACATCATTGAGAGAAACTCTTCATTCAGCTACTGTTACTGACATCACTGAGAGAAACTCTTCATTCAGCTACTGTTACTGACATCACTGAGAGAAACTCTTCATTCAGCTACTGTTACTGTCATCACTGAGAGAAACTCTTCATTCAGCTACTGTTACTGACATCACTGAGAGAAACCCTTCATTCAGCTACTGTTACTGTCATCGATGAGAGAAACTCTTCATTCAGCTACTGTTACTGTCATCACTGAGAGAAACTCTTCATTCAGCTACTGTTACTGACATCACTGAGAGAAACTCTTCATTCAGCTACTGTTACTGACATCACTGAGAGAAACCCTTCATTCAGATACTGTTACTGTCATCACTGAGAGAAACTCTTCATTCAGCTACTGTTACTGACATCACTGAGAGAAACCCTTCATTCAGATACTGTTACTGACATCACTGAGAGAAACTCTTCATTCAGCTACTGTTACTGTCATCACTGAGAGAAACCCTTCATTCAGATACTGTTACTGTCATCACTGAGAGAAACTCTTCATTCAGCTACTGTTACTGTCATCACTGAGAGAAACTCTTCATTCAGATACTGTTACTGACATCACTGAGAGAAACTCTTCAATCAGCTACTGATACTGTCATCACTGAGAGAAACTCTTCATTCAGCTACTGTTACTGACATCACTGAGAGAAACTCTTCATTCAGCTACTGTTACTGACATCACTGAGAGAAACTCTTCATTCAGCTACTGATACTGTCATCACTGAGAGAAACTCTTCATTCAGCTACTGTTACTGTCATCACTGAGAGAAACTCTTCATTCAGCTACTGTTACTGTCATCACTGAGAGAAACTCTTCATTCAGCTACTGTTACTGACATCACTGAGAGAAACTCTTCATTCAGCTACTGTTACTGTCATCACTGAGAGAAACTCTTCATTCAGCTACTGTTACTGTCATCACTGAGAGAAACTCTTCATTCAGCTACTGTTACTGACATCACTGAGAGAAACTCTTCATTCAGCTACTGATACTGTCATCACTGAGAGAAACTCTTCATTCAGCTACTGTTACTGACATCACTGAGAGAAACTCTTCATTCAGCTACTGTTACTGACATCACTGAGAGAAACTCTTCATTCAGCTACTGATACTGTCATCACTGAGAGAAACTCTTCATTCAGCTACTGTTACTGTCATCACTGAGAGAAACTCTTCATTCAGCTACTGTTACTGTCATCACTGAGAGAAACTCTTCATTCAGCTACTGTTACTGACATCACTGAGAGAAACTCTTCATTCAGCTACTGTTACTGACATCACTGAGAGAAACCCTTCATTCAGCTACTGTTACTGACATCACTGAGAGAAACTCTTCATTCAGCTACTGTTACTGTCATCACTGAGAGAAACTCTTCATTCAGCTACTGTTACTGTCATCACTGAGAGAAACTCTTCATTCAGCTACTGTTACTGACATCACTGAGAGAAACTCTTCATTCAGCTACTGTTACTGTCATCACTGAGAGAAACACTTCATTCAGCTACTGTTACTGACATCACTGAGAGAAACTCTTCATTCAGCTACTGTTACTGACATCACTGAGAGAAACTCTTCATTCAGCTACTGTTACTGACATCACTGAGATAAACTCTTCATTCAGCTACTGTTACTGACATCACTGAGAGAAACTCTTCATTCAGCTACTGTTACTGACATCACTGAGAGAAACTCTTCATTCAGCTACTGTTACTGTCATCACTGAGAGAAACACTTCATTCAGCTACTGTTACTGACATCACTGAGAGAAACTCTTCATTCAGCTGCTGTTACTGTCATCACTGAGAGAAACTCTTCATTCAGCTACTGTTACTGTCATCACTGAGAGAAACTCTTCATTCAGCTACTGTTACTGTCATCACTGAGAGAAACTCTTCATTCAGCTACTGTTACTGTCATCACTGAGAGAAACTCTTCATTCAGATACTGTTACTGTCATCACTGAGAGAAACTCTTCATTCAGCTACTGTTACTGACATCACTGAGAGAAACTCTTCATTCAGCTACTGTTACTGACATCACTGAGAGAAACTCTTCATTCAGCTACTGTTACTGACATCACTGAGAGAAACCCTTCATTCAGATACTGTTACTGATAAATCATCTAAGATTTCAAATGAAACAAGCTCTTAACAAGACACTTAATTGAGCAGATATTGTAAGCAATGATGCCGCATACAGTATCTGTTGAACACAGGGTCTGAAACGCACGTGAGAATAAATAAGCCGAAAATCTCTAAATATTCATTCCTCAGAGCATTTGAAAGAAGAAGAAAAAAACAAAAACACTAGTGAATTATTCATGTTCATATCTGGCTCTCTCTAGAGGCAAAAGCATTTTCTCCCTGCCGCTATTAAGATTTCATGATGGCGCATGTGAGGGTTTAGAGCTCAGTCTGGATTCACTGCAAAACTGCCAAATTACTTGCTAAAATACCTTAAATTTTTACATCTTAAGAGTTTACAAAGTCCAGTCAGCTTTATTTCTACAGCGCTTTATACAGTACAGATTGTTACAAAGCAGCTTTGCAATGATAAACAAGAAAATAACAAAATCAATAATCAAACTTCATCAAATATGAGAGAAATTCAGATTCAGCTGTAAAGCAGCTCTACAGAAGACAATAGAGTCATTATTCAATTTGAGTCAATGTTGATTCAGTTCAGTTCAACAACTGTCAATATTGCAAAAATTGTCAATTATGAAATGAATTCGGTGAGTCTGTGTGAAGATGAAGAGGCCAAAATTATAATCAGTACGGACGAATGTTGAGACTAACTGAACAAAAAGTGGGAAAATACACGCTGGATTTACTCTTAAACAATGTTCACTCAGAAACTGCTAGTACATTTTACAAATAATTACAAAGAAATGGCAAGTAAAACATGAAATTTTGAAGTAGAAAGAATAAAATAACCTTTTTTTATAAAATATATTCAATACAATGTATAAATTATATAAATAGTTTGTGAATAATGTCGTTAATATCATAATATCATATAAATCATATCATTCTGTTTATTCTCAGTTTTGTCGTCTGTCGCTTTAAATGCTGGAGTTTGTTAAAGCAGGATGATTTCTGATTGGCTGTCAATGTTTTATTCATTATTATTATTATTATTATTATGTGCTCTTATCGTTATAGTTGTGCTGTGGCCTCTGCTATTGTTTCATATTTAAAATGAATTTACAACATGGTTATGGTTATAATTATGGTCTACAGACCCATAACATGAACCAGCACTCACATTTGCTTCAGAAAACATAAACATCGAGTATCTCCTCAACATATTATACATGAAAATTATCTCATTAATATTCTCCCAGCAAATTCAGTGTGGGACAATGGGGCGCACTCCTGAGATCAACAGCTTCTCCAGAGAAACGAGAACGCTCGTCTTAAGAGAGCCCTCATCAACTCAGGCAATTAACAGCAGCGATCACGTTATTCAGAGTGTGATCTGAACGTGTAAATCACACTCAACGCTTCTCAAGAGCTTTGCTCCGACACACACCAACAGGGAAGATCCAGCCAGGAATATTCACTGAGGATTGTTCTGCGGTCCGATCCAGAAACCCTGTTAAAGACTGAGTGATCAGCAGTGCATTCTGGGATTAGCTCCTCAGTCGAGGGTGATAACGAACAAACGTAGGTAATTAAGCCTCGTCTACAGGCCGTCTGGATTAACCTTTGACAATAAACTCTGTTGTTCAGCAACACTGATACTCTGACTGAGATAAACAGAAGAATGATGAGCCAATCAGACGCTCTCCTGCTCTTCATTCAACTGTTTATCTCAGTCAGGAGTGCGCCCGATTGGCTCTTCATCAGTCAGAATTTATTTATTGTTATATATCATATAACTATAATAGTATATCAATACTAATAGGCGTACTCAGAAGGAGCTCGTCATAGGTTGTGTAAAGTATTATTAGGGCACATCTAAAAATATACACAGCCCAAATATAATGAGGACACATTGACTTCATGACCCGCTGATGGCCAGAAAACCACATACAGTAAAGGTTAGGCTTGTGATAAATGAACACACACAGTGTGTGTGTGTGTGTGTGTGTGTGTGTGTGTGTGTGTGTGTGTGTGTGTGTGTGTGTGTGTGTTCAGTCCAGACCAAAGTCATCTCACACCTCTATGATCACAGTGACCCAGAAGAGCTCCAGGACCTGATTGAACCCAGCCGTGTCTCCACTGACCCACAGCATTGCTCCATCCATCACCTCGCTCTCGTTCCTCTCCTCTCCTCTCCTCTGTTAATAACTTAATTAATAACTTTTTTACAACAGAAAGGAAGCATCACTGACACGGACAGTTAAAAGGCTATGGATGCTTAGATTATTTTTCAAGAAATAAGACAAAGACAAAGACACTCATCAGGAGCATGTGTTTGTGTATTCTGAGACACGTTGACGCACTCCTTTCTAACGCTGCTGTGTGTGTCATGAGAAGCACATGTTAAAGTCAAGTCAAGTCACCTTCATTTATACAGCGCTTTCAACAATATTGACTGTTTCAAAGCAGCTTTACAGTGATAATATGAAATTACAGTAACAGAGATTGTTTTGGCTTTACAGCAGATCTAGAATAAAGTTATTGTCCAGATAAAGTTAGTTTGATTCCCTTCCGTCGCAACGATCATTAGTTATTAACTTAGGGGCACGCGAGAAAACCCTCGGAGAAATACTCGGAGATCAAGAGAACAGCTTCTGGTCTACTGTGTCACAATCAAGTGAGTTTGAGTTTAAAACAAGAATAAATATCTGCCAATGGGATCAGAAAAATAATCTTAATTTCTCTTTGAATTCAGTTTATTTTTCTGACTCCATTGACAGATATTTGATCTTGTTTTAAGCTTACTTTACTTTTAAGCTTACTTTAAGCAAACATACTTATTTTTTTCAGAAAGCAAGACTTATTATCTTCAGTCATTTTGCTTCCTCTCCAGTAAATTTATCTTGATTTATTACACGGCTCTGTGGAATACTTGATTCTGATTGGTCAATCGCTCCATCCAGAGTTATATTATTCCCAGTTAACAACAGAAAACAGAAACACAGGCTCATCCGGGTCACTGAAGTCAGCAGCGCTATACACTCGCTAGCAAGGGGTTTTCTTCGTGGAAGTTTTGCATTAGCTGAGCTAATAAAATATTAAAACTCAGATCAATAATTTGTGTCTAATTATTTACTTACATGGCAACGTGTGTGTGTGTGTGTGTGTGTGTGTGTGTGTGTGTGTGTGTGTGTGTGTGTGTGTGTGTGTGTGTGTGTGTGTGTGTGTGTGTGAGTTCGTGCGTTCGTGCGTGGGTGCGTGCGTGCATGCATGCTCTCAAAATAACCCCTTCAGGTGTGTGTGTGTGTGTGTGTGTGTGTGTGTGTGTGAGTGATTTCAGATTAAACCCCTTCAGACTGATGAAGACCTGATCCTGATAACTCTGTCGAGTTTATTCTGAGATAACAACAGGCTGGATGTACATTTTCAATTTTTTATAATGTTTAGATGTTTGTGCTGAAAAACAAGACAGGAACACTGAGAAAGAACATCATGTTTTGTAGCATCCAGAATGATGCAAGAGTTTTAGCCCAGAATGTCTTGCATTACAGTGTTCGTGAAACATCATGGGTTCAGAAAGCTTGATCGTGATGGAGAGCTGCGGATTCTTCAAACCTCATTATTATTATTGTTTTTCTGCAATGGACAAAAGAGAAGAAGTGAGTAAATAATGGCCTGCTTTAAAGAGGCTGTGAATGACATTAAAGAGCGAAAAAGTCAAGAGTGAAAGAGTGAAGAGTGAAAGTGTGAAAGAGTGAAGAGTGAAAGAGTGAAAGAGTGAAAAGTGAAAGAGTGAAAGAGTGAAGAGTGAAGAGTGAAAGAGTGAAGAGTGAAAGAGTGTAGATGAAGAGTGTAGAGTGAAACAGTGAAGAGTGTAGAGTGAAGAGTGTAGAGTGAAAGAGTGAAGAGTGAAAGACTGAAGAGTGAAAGAGTTAAAAGTGAAAGAGTGTAGATGAAGAGTGTAGAGTGAGGAGTGAAAGAGTGAAGAGTGAAAGAGTGAAGAGTGAAAGAGTGAAGAGTGCAGAGTGAAGAGTGAAGAGTGAAAGAGTGAAGAGTGAAGAGTGTAGAGTGTAGAGTGGAAGAGTGAAAGAGTGAAAGAGTGAAGGAGTGAAGAGTGAAGAGTGTAGAGTGAAAGAGTGAAGAGTGTAGAGTGAAGAGTGGAAGAGTGAAGAGTGATATAGTGAAGAGTAAAAGAGTGAAGAGTGTAGAGTGAAGGGGTGAAAGAATGAAGAGTGAAAGAGTGAAGAGTGTAGAGTGAAAGAGTGAAGAGTGAAAGAGTGAAGAGTGTAGAGTGAAAGAGTGAAGAGTGTAGAGTGAGGAGTGAAAGAGTGAAGAGTGTATAGTGAAAGAGTGAAGAGTGAAAGAATGAAGAGTGAAAGAGTGAAGAGTGTAGAGTGAAAGAGTGAAGAGTGTAGAGTGAGGAGTGAAAGAGTGAAGCGTGTATAGTGAAAGAGTGAAGAGTGAAAGAGTGAGGAGTGAAAGAGTGAAGAGTGTAGAGTGAGGAGTGAAAGAGTGAAGAGTGAAAGAGTGAAGAGTGCAGAGTGAAGCGTGAAAGAGTGAAGAGTGTAGAGTGAAGAGTGAAAGAGTGAAGGAGTGAAGAGTGTAGAGTGAAAGAGTGAAGAGTGTAGAGTGAAGAGTGGAAGAGTGAAGAGTGAAGAGTTATATAGTGAATAGTAAAAGAGTGTAGAGTGAAGAGTGAAGAGTGAAAGAGTGAAAGAGTGAAGGAGTGAAGAGTGAAGAGTGAAGAGTGAAAGAGTGAAGAGTGTAGAGTGAAGAGTGGAAGAGTGAAGAGTGATATAGTGAAAAGTAAAAGAGTGAAGAGTGAAGAGTGTAGAGTGAAGGAGTGAAAGAATGAAGAGTGAAAGAGTGAAGAGTGTAGAGTGAAAGAGTGAAAGAGTAAAGAGTGAAGAGTGAAGAGTGTAGAGTGAAAGAGTGAAGAGTGTAGAGTGAGGAGTGAAAGAGTGAAGAGTGTAGAGTGAAAGAGTGAAGAGTGAAAGAATGAAGAGTGAAAGAGTGTAGAGTGTAGAGTGAAAGAGTGAAGAGTGAAAGAGTGAAGAGTGTAGAGTGAAAGAGTGAAAGAGTGAAAGAGTGAAGAGTGTAGAGTGAAAGAGTGAAGAGTGAAGAGTGAAAGAGTGAAAGAGTGAAGAGTGAAAGAGTGAAGAGTGTAGAGTGAAGAGTGAAAGAATGAAGAGTGTAGAGTGAAGAGTGAAGAGTGTAGAGTGAAGAGTGAAAGAATGAAGAGTGTAGAGTGAAAGAGTGAAGAGTGTAGAGTATAGAGTGAAAGAGTGACGAGTGAAGAGTGAAAGAGTGAAAGAGTGTAGAGTGAAAGGGTGGAAGAGTGAACAGTGAAGAGTGAAAGAATGAAGAGTGTAGAGTGAAAGAGTGAAGAGTGTAGAGTATAGAGTGAAAGAGTGAAGAGTGAAGAGTGAAAGAGTGAAGAGTGAAAGGGTGGAAGAGTGAAGCGTGTAGAGTGAAAGAGTGTAGAGTAAAGAGTGAAGAGTGAAAGAGTGAAAGAGTGAAGAGTGTAGAGTAAAAGAGTGAAAGAGTGTAGAGTGAAGAGTGAAAGAGTGAAGAGTGAAAGAGTGAAGAGTGAAGAGTGAAAGAGTGAAGAGTGAAAGGGTGGAAGAGTGAAGCGTGTAGAGTGAAAGAGTGTAGAGTAAAGAGTGAAGAGTGAAGAGTGAAGAGTGAAAGAGTGTAGAGTAAAAGAGTGAAAGAGTGTAGAGTGAAGAGTGAAGAGGGAAAGAGTGAAAGAGTGAAGAGTGTAGAGTGAAGAGTGTAGAGTGAAAGAGTGAAGAGTGAAGAGTGTAGAGTGAAGAGTGAAAGAGTGAAAGAATGAAGAGTGTAGAGTGAAAGAATGAAGAGTGTAGAGTGAAAGAGTGAAGAGTGAAGAGTGAAAGAGTGAAAGAGTGTAGAGTGTAGAGTATAGAGTGAAAGAGTGAAAGAATGAAGAGTGTAGAGTGAAGAGTGAAGAGTGAAAGAGTGTAGAGTGTAGAGTATAGAGTGAAGAGTGAAGAGTGAAAGAGTGAAAGGGTGGAAGAGTGAAGCGTGTAGAGTGAAGAGTGAAAGAGTGTAGAGTGAAGAGTGAAAGAGTGAAGGGTGAAAGAGTGAAAGAGTGAAGTGAAGAGTGAAAGAGTGTAGAGTGAAAGAGTGAAGAGTGTAAGAGTGAAGAGTGAAAGAGTGAAAGAGTGTAGAGTGTAGAGTGAAAGAGTGAAAGACTGAAGAGTGAAGAGTGAAAGAGTGAAAGAGTGTAGAGTGAAAGGGTGGAAGAGTGAAGCGTGTATAGTGAAAGAGTGAAAGAGTGAAGAGTGAAAGAGTGAAAGAGTGAAGAGTGAAAGAGTGAAGAGTGAAAGAGTGAAGAGTGAAGAGTGAAAGAGTGAAGAGTGAAAGAGTGAAGAGTGAAAGAGTGAAAGAGTGAAGAGTGAAAGAGTGAAAGAGTGAAAGAGTGAAAGAGTGAAAGAGTGAAGAGTGAAAGAGTGAAGAGTGAAGAGTGAAAGAGTGAAGAGTGAAAGAGTGAAAGAGTGAAGAGTGAAGAGTGAAAGAGTGAAAGAGTGAAGAGTGAAAGAGTGAAAGAGTGAAGAGTGAAAGAGTGAAGAGTGAAAGAGTGAAGAGTGAAAGAGTGAAGAGTGAAAGAGTGAAGAGTGAAAGAGTGAAAGAGTGAAGAGTGAAGAGTGAAAGAGTGAAAGAGTGAAGAGTGAAAGAGTGAAGAGTGAAAGAGTGAAAGAGTGAAGAGTGAAAGAGTGAAGAGTGAAAGAGTGAAAGAGTGAAGAGTGAAAGACTTCGAGCTCAGCTTCGGCTCTGGACGGATGAAGAAGATCTTCAGCTGGGAATAAATAACTGAACATTCACCTCTGAAATCCAGCATTTCACTGTTCACATCTCCAGTTGACTTGCAGTTTTCTGTGTTATTCTGTTATTCTGCTCCTTCAATGACACGGATGATTCGATTTCCTCTCATCTTGCTATTTTAGCTCAAATGAAAAATGAATTCATGCAATCATAAAGAGATTGATTTTTATGTAACTCTGAAATCCAATCAGAGACGGAAGAATTCAGCGTTTGATGCTCTAATATTCTTATGAAACAGGACACTGGTGTATTTATAATGTCTAATACGACCCTTACACAATACACACACACACATGCACGCACGCACACACACACAAACACAGCTCTTTCTGATGGTTTCTGACAGATGTGGATGTGTGTGTTGTAGGTTCTCCATCTGTGTGGTAATTATAGAGCGCAGACGTAATTGCGGAGGTTTGTCAAAAAATGACCGAACGCTCTGCGAAATGCTGGAGCGTCACCATAGCAACAAGGCAAAAGCCTGCGACTGACGTAGTGCTTATGAAACTATTATAGAGTTCCCAGAACATTATTAGCTGTGAATAATGGACTAATTACTTTCTTTCATAAGCTGCTGTTTGTGGCTGCCGGCCGTCTGGTGGAAGAGCAGATCCTGTTCATCAGACGGAGAGATGGAGTGATCAGTGTGTGTGTGTGTGTGTGTGACACGGTGTCCATCAACATCCCTTCAGCTCTCGTCTGCAGCATCTCTGAGTCAAAACACGACACAGCGAATCACACGCTCACATGTCCCTCTCTAGTCCCGCCCCCTGCTCTGATGGACAGCTGTCTCCACCAATAGTGACAGACACCATTGACAGTCTGTCAGCGTTTGACCGAAACAACAGAGGCACTCGAACGAACTGCACAACGAAAGATCTGCCAGTCTGTGTTCGTTTGGAGAGCGCTGCTTCTCTCAGATAATTCAAACTGCATAAGCCATAACACTTTATATACAACATTTATAGATTTATCAACAGCCTAGAACATTACATTGTTAAAGGGGACCTATTATGCTAAATTCACTTTTATATTGTCCGCAGTGTGTGAACACAACCACAATAATTCACTCCATTTGATATTTTCCCCATAAATCTGAACCAGTGTCTCGAAATTAGCTGTTCAGGAATGTGCACCGATGTGATGTCACACTGCACAGGCCCCGCCCACAACATTAGCTTTGCACACTGTCCGCCATGTTTATCTCCTCGCCAGAGCGTTTACTGTGACAGCAGCATTCAAGTGAGAGATGTATTCTTATTAAAGCTACTAAATTTATTCAGTCAAGAGCAGTGAGTGATTTTCTGTTTCTCTTTAGTTGTTTGATTCGTATTAACAGCATGTACAGCAGTAGTTACTGTATATTACGCTGCTGACACTTTAACACACAGATCTAATATACACATGTGATTTCTTTGCTGCTGTTTACGTTAACAGGCATAACCGACTGTGTTAATGTGAACTTTGTGTGTATTTGACAGTTTAAGTGCAATAAGATGTGAAAGATAACTTAGTTTAATACTCACAGTACGCTTCGTCTGACAGCTCTCTGTGCACGTGATTCGGATGTGTGCGCTCAGAAAACCTTATATCAGAAGTGTGATGTGACTTTAAAACGCATACAGATAATAAACTTTCATGATGATGAAGAACTGCTATGTCACATGAGAGTGACCGTGATAGAGAAGATAAACAAATCCAAACAGATGTTTTAGATTTAGTTTTAGTCTAGTTATGGAATCTGAGGGACAAGCTTTACAGGCTCGCCCTCTTCTAGAAAAGGGGCGGAGCAGCAGCTAATTTGCATTTAAAGATACATGTACAAAAACAGCATGTTTTTTCTTCCCCTCAAAAATGGGCATTTACAACATGGTATAATAAATGATCTGTGGGGTATTTTAAGCTGAAACTTCACAGACACATTCTGGGGACACGAGACTAATATTACATCTAAAAGGGGCATAGAGGGTCCCCTTTGGGACAATTGTATATGTATTAAAAGAAACTGTACTGTGTTCTGATAGTTTAAGTAATATTAGACCCCTTTGAAACCGAGATAATGAATCTCACGGGGTTTATCCTGAAGAATACATTTGTTGCAATATAATATGTTTATTCAACATGTCAACAGTGTGTGTAACAGGACCATGAGTTTATATATCATTTACTGATAAACAAGAGCCGATCGTATAGCAGTTTAGCAGGCAAGTCCATGTAAATCTGAAGCTGTTTAAAGTAGAAATGAAGGTAATTGTGAAACGCCCCCTCAACCACGTGATTGGCTGATGTCGGGTCGCTCAAACAAACATATTAATGCGCCGAATGTGTTTCACTCTTAAGGAGCGTCTGGACATGAAGTCTGGAAATGAAAACAAGGTCAAGCGAGTCGAGCCGATGTTGAGGGTCAGGCGTGTGTTGTACAATCACCTGCATCAGCAACTGACCAAGATTTCACTGTCTAATCAATATATATAAACACCACATCTTTATCTGCTGGCCCCCGACTGGCAGATTCTTCAAGGGTGAGCAGTGACTTTGGTCCACTTGAACACAGCAGAAGCTGACAGTTCATCAATGCTGCTAGTTTATTAGTATTGACAGCAGGAGCTGGTGGGAGGGGCGAGGCTTATCACCACAAACCAATCAGACACTGAGAGACGGACATATCAGGGCGGAGCTTATCACCACAAACCAATCAGACACTGCGAGACGGACAGATCAGGGCGGAGCTTATCACCACAAATCAATCGCTGTGAGGAGAGCGATCACTTTTTTTTCTAAAATCTAAATAAAACTGAATATTGCAGTGAATCAAGGTCGACACAATGTCTACAAACTGTCAAGTCGCAGTTAAGCTCAAGTGCACAAAAGTAAACCCATATCCTTAAAAAACGTCTCTTTAATATAGCAGATAAATAACTAAAATGAGATCAAGTGTACTAGTCAAGTGTACTTGCACTGGATGTGCTGTTTCGGCCTCATCTCGTATATGAAACACCTGTGATTGAGCAACTAATGCGCTCGCATTCGTGTAAAGTAGCTTTGTTAAAGAGTTTCGGTAGTAAAGGCCAAACACACAGATATAGTTCCTTCAAAGCCCTCAGATGGAGAGATCACTTCTTTACACCGGAGAAACACTAGTGCCGTGCAAAACCTGCAAGTGACTGAATTACTCTTCGCTGATGTATTGGAGTAAAGAGTACATTTACTTATTCAAATGTAGTCAAGCAGAGAGTAAAAGTTGCTAATATCTTTGATACGCAGTAAAACTACAAAGTAGCAAAAAATATACTTAAGTACAGTAACTAATTACATTTACTTCAATACTTTACAGCACTGGTTTGATAAAGCACTAGATGTGACTGAACTACACAATCTGTGTTTCTGAGCTCTCCACCAGGACAGACGGATACAGGGATTCTCTTCTGTCTCCTGAACACACTGATCTCCACTCGACGAGACACCTGAAACACACACACTAATGAAGAAACCTGTCATGTGTGTTTCCTCACAAAACGCGTGTTTATCTGCACGTTCCTGACCGCCGTCTCAAAGCCCGTAATCAGCGAGATGAACATCCACGACGTTATATCAGCCGTTACGCCCGAGAGCGCAGATATAAATAGAGGAGAACAGGATTATGGGACATTTCACTCTTGACTCACTCAAAGACGGCGCTGTCACTCAAACCGAAATAGAAGCCGTATAAACATGCAGGAGAATATCTGAGAGATATACATATATCATGATCTCCTGTGAAGAAACAACAGCTGAGAGCCACTTCATCAATGCTGAATAATTAATAACTAATGATCTTTGCAACGGAAGTGAATCGATCAAAACTAACTTTAGCTGGACAATAACTTTATTCTAGAGCACACATTCTAGGATGATGATTGTGGTAATCCCGACTCAAACACACACACTAGTAAAAACACAACTGCTGTAATGAACCGAGAGCCAGAGACGCTTTACACACAGTTGTGGACGAGCTTTGATTGTGTTAATCTCGAACCAGAGCGAGAATGAGCACAACAGCCTCGACACAAACAAACACACTCGTTTCTCGAGATGAGACGCATGAATCAGACGCTCGCCGGTGAATATGAGCTGAAGCCGTCTCTGTGATACACACACACACACACTGACATCACTGAGAGAAACTATCTACAAGCAAACTTCAGGTTCAAAGCGTTCAGGATTTTATTTTCAGCTTCTTCACCTCGAAACAGTCTGTAAACACACACTTCACTCATTATGTGTCTCACCATCTTAAAGAGCTAAAGATCTAAAGGCTTTGACCTCAGTATGGTCATATATATATATATATAATACACACACACACACTCACAGTTATTAATAATTGGTTGGTTCTGTCTTGTTTTTGCAAGTGTTCATAATTTATTTGTGTGACAGCCTAGACAAAAATTATTTCGCACAATTTGTAATGTTTCATTGCGTAATAATCACAAATAAAGATTTCAATATCTCATCAGACCGTCTGCGGTGTATATACACTCACGTAGAGGATTATTAGGAACACCATACTAATACTGTGTTTGACCCCCTTTCGCCTTCAGAACTGTCTTAATTCTACGTGGCATTGATTGAAAAGGGTGCTGAAAGAATTCTTTAGAAATGTTGGCCCATATTGATAGGATAGCATCTTGCAGTTGATGGAGATTTGTGGGATGCACATCCAGGGCACGAAGCTCCCGTTCCACCACATCCCAAAGCTCTATTGGGTTGAGATCTGGTGACTGTGGGGGCCATTTTAGTACAGTGAACTCATTGTCATGTTCAAGAAACCAATTTGAAATGATTCGAGCTTTGTGACATGGTGCATTATCCTGCTGGAAGTAGCCATCAGAGGATGGGTACATGGATCAGGTAGGCCGTGGCATTTAAACGATGCCCAATTGGCACTAAGGGGCCTAAAGTGTGCCAAGAAAACATCCCCCACACCATTTCACCACCACCACCAGCCTGCACAGTGGTAACAAGGCATGATGGATCCATGTTCTCATTCTGTTTACGCCAAATTCTGACTCTACCATCTGAATGTCTCAACAGAAATCGAGACTCATCAGACCAGGCAACATTTTTCCAGTCTTCAACTGTCCTGTTTTGGTGAGCTCTTGCAAATTGTAGCCTCTTTTTCCTATTTGTAGTGGAGATGAGTGGTACCCGGTGGGGTCTTCTGCTGTTGTAGCCCATCCGCCTCAAGGTTGTGCGTGTTGTGGCTTCACAAATGCTTTGCTGCATACCTCGGTTGTAACGAGTGGTTATTTCAGTCAAAGTTGCTCTTCTATCAGCTTGAATCAGTCGGCCCATTCTCCTCTGACCTCTAGCATCAACAAGGCATTTTCGCCCACAGGACTGCCGCATACTGGATGTTTTTCCCTTTTCACACCATTCTTTTAAACCCTACAAATGGTTGTGTGTGAAAATCCCAGTAACTGAGCAGATTGTGAAATACTCAGACTGGCCCGTCTGGCACCAACAACCATGCCACGCTCAAAATGTCTTAAATCACCTTTCTTTCCCATTCTGACATTCAGTTTGGAGTTCAGGAGATTGTCTTGACCAGGAACACACCCCTAAATGCATTGAAGCAACTGCCATGTGATTGGTTGACTAGATAATTGCATTAATGAGAAATTGAACAGGTGTTCCTAATAATAATTTTAAGCATGCAGTGGTGGAACCGGTTATTAAGAAATCTAATCTGGACCCATCACTTCTTGCAAATTTTAGACCGATCTCTAAACTTTCATTTTTGTCGAAATTACTCGAAAAGGTTGTATTTGAACAGTTAAATGCATTTTTAAATTTAAATGGTATCCATGAAGTGTTCCAGTCTGGTTTTAAGACTCTTCATAGTACAGAAACTGCATTGCTGAGAGTGTCAAATGATCTATTACTCACTACGGACTCAGGAAATTGCGCGATTTTATTATTACTGGATCTTTCAGCTGCAATTGATACCTTAGACCATGGGATTTTAGTCTCACGTCTGGAAGAATGTGTTGGCATCGAGGGTAATGTGTTGGCTTGGTTTAAGTCGTATTTGTCCGAAAGAACTTTTTCAGTTTGCATTGGAGAATTTGTCTCCTCAACGGCTCCTCTCACATCTGGCGTCCCCCAGGGTTCCATTTTGGGGCCTATGTTGTTCGCCTTATATTTATTGCCCCTGGGTCATATTTTTAGGAAATTTGGAATATCGTTTCATATCTATCTATGCAGCATAGATATGTTTCATCTATGCTGATGACACCCAGATTTACCTGCCTCTGAATAGAAAAGACACTTGTACGTTAGCGCCTTTACTGCAGTGTCTTGAGGAAATTAAGGCCTGGATGGCAAAAAATTTCTTATGTTTTAATGAAAACAAAACAGAGGTAATACTCTTTACCCCTGGAGGTACTTATGAATCGCAAAATTTTGATCTAGTTGAGTTGAATCCATTAGTGAAGTCCTATGTCAAAAATTTAGGTTTCACTATGGATTGTGATTTTAAACTGGACAAACAGATTAACTTGGTAGTTAAATCGAGTTTTTTCCAGTTGAGACAGCTCACCAAGGTGAAATCATTTCTGTCTTCCAGAGACTTTCAAAAACTCCTCCATATTTTCATTTCATCACGTCTAGATTATTGTAATGGCCTTTACATAGGCATTAGTCAGGCCTCTCTCTCTAGGCTGCAGAGGGTCCAGAATGCTGCAGCTCACTTGCTGACAGGTACACGAAAGCGAGAACATATTAAACCTGTTTTGTCCTCTCTTCACTGGTTACCAGTATCTTTTATAATTAAATTCAAAATTTTGATGTTTGTATTTAAACCACTCCATGGCCTCGCTCCCAGGTATATGACGGAACTGATTAGGCAGTACGCTCCGTCAAGAGCGCTTAGGTCCGCTGACCATTTGCTTTTAGTAGTCCCGCGTGTGAAACTGAAAACCAGGGGTGAAAGAGCATTTTCAGTGGCTGGACCGAAGTTGTGGAATAGTTTGCCCCTGTTCATTAGGCAGTCTCAAACCATTACTATTTTTAAATCGAATCTTAAAACTTATTATTACAGCTTGGCATTTGACGCCGTGTGAGAGTTCTGTTTTATTCTGTTTTATTCTTTTATTGTTTTATTGTTCTACTGTTTTTATTTTTTGTATTTTGGTCATGTTGGTTTGATTGCATAAGTATGTTTGTGTACAGCACTTTGCTAAACGCTTGTTGTTTTTAAAAAGTGCTATGTAAATAAACTTTGACTTTGACTTTGACTTGAATAATCCTTTAGGTGAGTGTATATTCATACAAGGTCAAGAAAATATGATCATATAACACCAATATTATCATATCTACACTGGTTACCTAATAAGTTCTGTATCAATTACAAAGTATTGCTACTGACCCATAAGACAAACAGTATAAGGCACCAATACAATTCTATATCTATCCTAATAATTTGTTAACAACATGTATTCATTACTTCAATGAGCTCACTGTTTCTGCCTTAAATTAATACATTGTTTAAATTATTATATTGTTTGCTAACTGCGTGATTTGTATATGTACATTTCTGAAATACATAACTTAGACAGTTACCTCTGATAACAGATCACACTAAATTGAAATGTGATTATAATGTGGACTCATGCATTTTCTGTAAAGCTGCTTTGAAACGATTGAATTGAAATCCCACTATACAAATAAATGTGTAAATAAAATCTCAAATAAATAAAATTTTTTAAAAAATAGAAAAATAAAAAATATATATACACAGTTTATATGTATGAATCCGTATATGAGCCAGCATGCGTGTTTGGCCAGAAGGGTTAATCCTGGTCAGGTGTTGTAATCTGCAGGTACACTCGTGTGTGTTACAGGATTAGAGTGTGAGGATCACACAGGGTTAATTACACTCCATCAGCTCGTCTCCGTCAGCGTGAGCAGAACACACATCACAGGATATACCAGTTCACTTCAAACATCCAACGCTTATTCCTGGAGTCGCTTCAGAATCACACGCACACGCACACGCACACACACACACACACACAGACAGACAGACAGACAGACAGACAGACAGACAGACAGACAGACAGACAGACAGACAGATAGATAGATAGATAGATAGATAGATAGATAGATAGATAGATAGATAGATAGATAGATAGATAGATAGATACACACGTTGAATCTGGCACAGAATCTTAAATCTCATCTATAAACCTTAATCTAGTCAGAGTGAATTATACATGACTAGAACACGGTATTAAAACACAGACAATCATCACTTACAACATCAATAATGCAGAGGATACAAGAACATACTGAGTCAGAGAGACATCATTAGCATCTCGCGCACACACACACACACACACACACACACACACACACACACACACACACACACACACACACACACACACACACACACACACACACACACACACTCTATCTCTCTCTCTGTCTCTCTCACACACACTCTCTGCCTCTCTATCTCTCTCTCACACTCTCACACACACACTTGACGAGGGGACAGGAGCCTTTTCTGAACAAAGATACTTTTTTTTGTTAATGTATTTTTACAAAAGAGCCACCGCAAAAAGGTATATATTATTTCAAAAAGAAATTCAATAACATTTCCATAATAAACATTAATAACATTTAAAGTATAGTAACTTTATTAAGCCCATAGACAACTAAAAACAAACAAAAAATGCTACAAACAAGAAATAATAAGTTGCAATATGGAATTATTTTGTGCAGGCTTACCCTCTCTGAGTTTAGCATGTACAGAGTGAACAGTAGCGGTCCTAGTACTGAGCCTTGTGGTACGCCATACTGAACTTTTGACCGATAAGACATCTCTTCATTTACTGCTACAAACTGATAACGGTCAGATAAATATGATTTAAACCATGCAAGTGCAATTCCACTAATGCCAACATAATATTCAAGTCTATTTAAGAGAATGTTGTGGTCGATAGTGTCAAATGCAGCACTAAGATCAAGTAACACTAATAGAGAGATACAACCACGATCGGATGATAAGAGCAAATCATTTGTGACTCTAATGAGAGCTGTCTCAGTACTATGGTGCGGTCTAAATCCTGACTGGAAATCCTCACAGATACCATTTCTTTCTAAAAATTAACATAGTTGTGAGGATACTGCCTTTTCTAGTGTCTTTGACGGAAAAGGTAGATTCGAGATCGGCCTGTAAGTTGCTTTTTTTTTTTTACAAGTGGTTTAATCATAGCCAGCTTAAAAGTTTTTAGTACGTATACTAATGACAAAGATGAATTAATGATGTTAAGAAGAGGATCTATGACCTCTGGAAGCATCTCTTTCAGTAGTTTAGTCGGTATAGGGTTACCCTGAATTCGAATCCATATC
>NW_027508841.1:847500-858100 GCF_051911475.1 Siphateles boraxobius
ACACACACACACACACACACACACACACACACACACACACACACACACACACACACACACACACACACACACACACACACACACGTTCAGTTGGTTCAGCTGAAGAACTGTTTCTCTAATAAACCTAATTTAGCTGCAGTCTGAAAGCAAACCTGTTCATTGTCAGAGGATTTCTGCAACACCGTAAGCGTGCGATAAACACTCGTGAACGGGACTAATGACAGCCTGTAAATTGTTTCGTTTTCTTTCGCATGTAAACAACCACATTTCACAGTAAATGAGATTATGGTGAGAGATGGTAATAAAAATGATAAATCTAACTGAATCTTCACACCAAAACAAAGCACTTTCACACACACTTGTCATGTTGGCGAAACCCTCCTGAGATTCAGCGACACACTCGAGTGTGTATCTCAACAGGTAAAGAAACTCTCAGCCAAAGTGCTTTGCCTCTATTGTACTTTGTTTTTAAAAAATAACACCACTCAGAAAACAAAACCGCTTCTCGACACACCATTGATCGTGAGCTCGGCTCTCCGGCTCAAACGGTCATTACCAGACGTCACAATGCTGAGAGTTACAGCAAACACAACTGGAGAACGATCACAATCACATCTCCATCAAACTCACTGCCGGCACACAACAGTTTCCTTTCAATGCACTTCATCTGCAAAGAGCTTTTCACAAAACATAAAACACTACTAGTCTACGTGTTCATAGAAACGACACTGAGGGAAATATCCGTGTGGATGTTCCTGAAGAAATCAAGACATGCACTGAAGCTCCCCAGTAAAGCTCAGTTTAGTCCTCTGAGAGGAAAGAGGTGAAGGTTTAAGTCACCATGAGATCAAAATCGAACATTCTTTACATGAACATTATGTATTGTTGCAGTGTTTATTCTAAATGATTTATAGATGCACATCATTGTTGTTTTAAATTCATGTTTCCCGTAATTTTGAATCAAAATCAAGCCCGCCCTACATTTGTTCTTGTTCCAGAAGCCGTTCTTTGGCCTCTGTGTGTGTGTGTGTGTTAGAGAAGGTCACGCCTCTGTGTGTGTGTGTGTGTGTGTGTGTGTGTGTGTGTTAGAGAAGGTCACGCCTCTGTGTGTGTGTGTGTTAGAGAAGGTCACGCCTCTGTGTGTGTGTGTGTGTTAGAGAAGGTCACGCCTCTGTGTGTGTGTGTGTGTTAGAGAAGGTCACGCCTCTGTGTGTGTGTGTGTGTGTGTGTGTGTTAGAGAAGGTCACGCCTCTGTGGGTGTGTGTGTGTGTGTGTGTGTTAGAGAAGGTCACGCCTCTGTGTGTGTGTGTGTGTTAGAGAAGGTCACGCCTCTGTGTGTGTGTGTGTTAGAGAAGGTCACGCCTCTGTGTGTGTGTGTGTGTTAGAGAAGGTCACGCCTCTGTGTGTGTGTGTGTGTTAGAGAAGGTCACGCCTCTGTGGGTGTGTGTGTGTTAGAGAAGGTCACGCCTCTGTGGGTGTGTGTGTGTGTGTGTGTGTTAGAGAAGGTCACGCCTCTGTGTGTGTGTGTGTGTGTTAGAGAAGGTCACGCCTCTGTGTGTGTGTGTGTGTGTGTGTTAGAGAAGGTCACGCCTCTGTGTGTGTGTGTGTGTTAGAGAAGGTCACGCCTCTGTGGGTGTGTGTGTGTGTTAGAGAAGGTCACGCCTCTGTGGGTGTGTGTGTGTGTTAGAGAAGGTCACGCCTCCGTGTGTGTGTGTGTGTTAGAGAAGGTCACGCCTCTGTGTGTGTGTGTGTGTTAGAGAAGGTCACGCCTCCGTGTGTGTGTGTGTGTGTGTTAGAGAAGGTCACGCCTCTGTGGGTGTGTGTGTGTGTGTGTGTGTTAAAGAAGGTCACGCCTCTGTGGGTGTGTGTGTGTGTGTTAGAGAAGGTCACGCCTCTGTGGGTGTGTGTGTGTTAGAGAAGGTCACGCCTCCGTGTGTGTGTGTGTGTTAGAGAAGGTCACGCCTCTGTGTGTGTGTGTGTGTGTTAGAGAAGGTCACGCCTCTGTGTGTGTGTTTGTGTGTTAGAGAAGGTCACGCCTCTGTGTGTGTGTGTGTGTGTGTGTGTGTTAGAGAAGGTCACGCCTCCGTGTGTGTGTGTGTGTGTGTGTGTGTTAGAGAAGGTCACGCCTCTGTGGGTATGTGTGTGTGTGTGTTAGAGAAGGTCACGCCTCCGTGTGTGTGTGTGTGTGTGTGTGTGTTAGAGAAGGTCACGCCTCTGTGTGTGTGTGTGTTAGAGAAGGTCACGCCTCTGTGGGTGTGTGTGTGTGTGTGTGTGTGTTAGAGAAGGTCAAGCCTCTGTGTGTGTGTGTGTGTGTTAGAGAAGGTCACGCCTCTGTGTGTGTGTGTGTGTGTGTGTGTGTTAGAGAAGGTCACGCCTCTGTGGGTGTGTGTGTGTTAGAGAAGGTCACGCCTCTGTGGGTGTGTGTGTGTGTGTGTGTGTGTTAGAGAAGGTCACGCCTCTGTGTGTGTGTGTGTGTGTTAGAGAAGGTCACGCCTCTGTGTGTGTGTGTGTGTGTGTGTTAGAGAAGGTCACGCCTCTGTGTGTTAGAGAAGGTCACGCCTCTGTGTGTGTGTGTGTGTGTTAGAGAAGGTCACGCCTCTGTGTGTGTGTGTGTGTTAGAGAAGGTCACGCCTCTGTGTGTGTGTGTGTGTTAGAGAAGGTCACGCCTCTGTGTGTGTGTGTGTGTTAGAGAAGGTCACGCCTCTGTGGGTGTGTGTGTGTTAGAGAAGGTCACGCCTCTGTGGGTGTGTGTGTGTGTGTGTGTGTTAGAGAAGGTCACGCCTCTGTGTGTGTGTGTGTGTGTTAGAGAAGGTCACGCCTCTGTGTGTGTGTGTGTGTGTGTGTGTTAGAGAAGGTCACGCCTCTGTGTGTGTGTGTGTGTTAGAGAAGGTCACGCCTCTGTGGGTGTGTGTGTGTGTTAGAGAAGGTCACGCCTCTGTGGGTGTGTGTGTGTGTTAGAGAAGGTCACGCCTCCGTGTGTGTGTGTGTGTTAGAGAAGGTCACGCCTCTGTGTGTGTGTGTGTGTGTGTTAGAGAAGGTCACGCCTCCGTGTGTGTGTGTGTGTGTGTTAGAGAAGGTCACGCCTCTGTGGGTGTGTGTGTGTGTGTGTGTGTTAAAGAAGGTCACGCCTCTGTGGGTGTGTGTGTGTGTGTTAGAGAAGGTCACGCCTCCGTGTGTGTGTGTGTGTTAGAGAAGGTCACGCCTCTGTGTGTGTGTGTGTGTGTGTGTTAGAGAAGGTCACGCCTCTGTGTGTGTGTGTGTGTGTTAGAGAAGGTCACGCCTCTGTGTGTGTGTGTGTGTGTGTGTGTTAGAGAAGGTCACGCCTCCGTGTGTGTGTGTGTGTGTGTGTGTGTGTTAGAGAAGGTCACGCCTCTGTGGGTATGTGTGTGTGTGTGTGTGTTAGAGAAGGTCACGCCTCCGTGTGTGTGTGTGTGTGTGTGTGTGTTAGAGAAGGTCACGCCTCTGTGTGTGTGTGTGTGTGTTAGAGAAGGTCACGCCTCTGTGGGTGTGTGTGTGTGTGTGTGTGTGTGTGTTAGAGAAGGTCAACCCTCTGTGTGTGTGTGTGTGTGTTAGAGAAGGTCACGCCTCTGTGTGTGTGTGTGTGTGTGTGTGTGTGTTAGAGAAGGTCACGCCTCTGTGGGTGTGTGTGTGTTAGAGAAGGTCACGCCTCTGTGGGTGTGTGTGTGTGTGTGTGTGTGTTAGAGAAGGTCACGCCTCTGTGTGTGTGTGTGTGTGTTAGAGAAGGTCACGCCTCTGTGTGTGTGTGTGTGTGTGTGTTAGAGAAGGTCACGCCTCTGTGTGTTAGAGAAGGTCACGCCTCTGTGTGTGTGTGTGTGTGTTAGAGAAGGTCACGCCTCTGTGTGTGTGTGTGTGTTAGAGAAGGTCACGCCTATGTGTGTGTGTGTTAGAGAAGGCCACGCCTCTGTGTGTGTGTGTTAGAGAAGGTCACGCCTCCGTGTGTGTGTGTGTGTTAGAGAAGGCCACGCCTCTGTGTGTTTGTGTGTGTGTGTGTTAGAGAAGGTCACGCCTCTGTGTGTGTGTGTCTGTGTGTGTGTTAGAGAAGGCCACGCCTCTGTGTGTGTGTGTGTGTGTGTGTGTGTTAGAGAAGGTCACGCCTCTGTGTGTTTGTGTGTGTGTGTTAGAGTAGGCCAGGCATCTGTGTGTGTGTGTGTGTGTGTGTGTGTGTGTGTGTGTGTGTGTTAGAGAAGGTCACGCCCTCTGTGTGTGTGTGTGTGTTAGAGAAGGCCACGCCTCTGTGTGTGTGTGTTAGAGAAGGCCACGCCTCTGTGTGTGTGTGTTACAGAAGGCCACGCCTCTGTGTGTGTGTGTGTGTGTGTGTGTGTGTGTTAGAGTAGGCCAGGCATCTGTGTGTGTGTGTGTGTGTGTGTGTGTGTGTGTGTGTTAAAGAAGGTCACGCCTCTGTGTGTGAGTGTTAGAGAAGGCCACGCCTCTGTGTGTGTGTGTGTGTGTTAGAGGAGGCCAGGCATCTGTGTGTGTGTGTGTGTGTGTGTGTGTGTGTGTGTGTGTGTGTTAGAGAAGGTCACGCCTCTGTGTGTGTGTGTGTTAGAGGAAGCCAGGCATCTGTGTGTGTGTGTGTGTGTTATAGGAGGCCAGGCATCTGTGTGTGTGTGTGTGTTAGAGGAGGTCACGCCTCTGTGTGTGTGTCTGTTAGAGAAGGCCACGCCTCTGTGTGTGTGTGTGTGTTAGAGAAGGTCACGCCTCTGTGTGTGTGTCTGTTAGAGAAGGCCACGCCTCTGTGTGTGTGTGTTAGAGAAGGCCACGCCTCTGTGTGTGTGTCTGTTAGAGAAGGCCACGCCTCTGTGTGTGTGTGTGTGTTAGAGAAGGTCACGCCTCTGTGTGTATGTGTGTTAGAGAAGGCCACGCCTCTGTGTGTGTGTGTGTGTGTGTGTGTGTGTTAGAGAAGGTCCCGCCTCTGTGTGTGTGTGTGTTAGAGAAGGTGACGCCTCTGTGTGTGTGTGTGTGTTAGAGAAGGTCACGCCTCTGTGTGTGTGTGTGTGTTAGAGAAGGTCACGCCTATGTGTGTGTGTGTGTTAGAGAAGGCCACGCCTCTGTGTGTGTGTGTTAGAGAAGGTCACGCCCTCTGTGTGTTTGTGTGTTAGAGAAGGTCACGCCTCTGTGTGTGTGTGTTAGAGAAGGTCACGCCCTCTGTGTATTTGTGTGTTAGAGAAGGTCACGCCCTCTGTGTGTTTGTGTGTTAGAGAAGGTCACGCCTATGTGTGTGTGTTTGTTAGAGAAGGTCACGCCTCTGTGTGTTTGTGTGTTAGAGAAGGTCACGCCCTCTGTGTGTGTGTGTGTTAGAGAAGGCCACGCCTCTGTGTGTGTGTGTTAGAGAAGGCCACGCCTCTGTGTGTGTGTGTGTGTGTGTGTTAGAGGAGGCCAGGCATCTGTGTGTGTGTGTGTGTGTTAAAGAAGGTCACGCCTCTGTGTGTGAGTGTTAGAGAAGGCCACGCCTCTGTGTGTGTGTGTGTGTGTGTTAGAGGAGGCCAGGCATCTGTGTGTGTGTGTGTGTGTGTGTGTGTGTGTGTTAGAGAAGGTCACGCCTCTGTGTGTGTGTGTTAGAGGAAGCCAGGCATCTGTTACCCCTTTTCCACCAAAGCATTTTGAGAGCCGGTTCGGAGCCGGTGCCTACTCGCGAACCGGTTCTTTGTGTTTCGACAGCCAAAGAACCGGTTCTCGGCCAGGAAAACTGGTTCCAAAGCGGCACCAACTCTTTGCTGGACTAGAACCAGAGAACCGTTCTTTTACCACCGTGTCATGCTTACGTCGGGGGCTGGGGGCGGGTTTAGATGTGTCCTAAACATATTTTATGACCGCAAAGCCAGGAGAAACATTTGCAGAAACACGATGTAGTCCACCATTGTAATTATTATGCTTGAAGTTGGCGCAAGCGTTTCTAGCTTTTTTTAAATTTTATTTTTTTATTGAAAACATTATGTAAGCAAAGAAGAAAACAGTCAAAACATAGAACAAATAAACGGAAAGAAAAAAGACACAAGACAGAGGTACATAACTAATCAGAAATGATTACATATCAAAGGAAAAGATTAAAAGACTTACTTATTTCAATTGTTTTTAAAGCCTTCATGGTACACAAGTTAGAGATAATCCCAAAATAATGTACTTGCTAGCGTTTCTGTATGGCGACGTACACAGTGACGTAACGACGTCGTTCGCTGGGCGCTCTAGTCAGTGGGAAAACAAACCGGTTCTGAGAAGGTTCGCAAGTTGAACCAACTCCGAACTAACTTTGAACCAGCACCAGTTCCGAACCAGTTCTTTTTTGGTGGAAAAGGGGTATGTGTGTGTGTGTGTTAGAGGAAGCCAGGCATCTGTGTGTGTGTGTGTGTGTTAGAGGAGGTCACGCCTCTGTGTGTGTGTCTGTTAGAGAAGGCCACGCCTCTGTGTGTGTGTTAGAGGGGGCCACGCCCTCTGTGTGTGTGTGTGTATTAGAGGAGGCCACGCCTCTGTGTGTGTGTGTGTGTTAGAGAAGGCCACGCCCTCTGTGTGTGTGTGTTAGAGGGGGCCACGCCCTCTGTGTGTGTTTGTGTTAGAGAAGGCCACGCCCTCTGTGTGTGTGTGTGTGTGTTAGAGAAGGCTACGCCCTCTGTGTCTGTGTGTGTTAGAGAAGGCCACGCCTCTGTGTGTGTGTGTGTGTGTGTGTGTTAGAGAAGGCCACGCCCTCTGTGTGTGTGTGTGTTAGAGGGGGCCACGCCTCTGTGTGTGTGTGTGTGTTAGAGGAGGCCACGCCTCTGTGGGTGTGTGTTTAAGAAGGCCACGGCCTCTGTGTGTGTGTGTGTGTTAGAGAAAGTCACGCCTCTGTGTGTGTGTGTTAGAGAACGCCACGCCCTTTGTGTGTGTGTGTGTTAGAGGGGGCCACTTCTCTGTGAGTGTGTGTGTGTTAGAGGAGGCCACGCCTCTGTGTGTGTGTGTTAGAGGAGGCCATGCCTCTGTGGGTGTGTGTTAGAGAAGGCCACGCCTCTGTGTGTGTGTGTGTTAGAGAAGGCCCCGCCTCTGTGTGTGTGTGTGTTAGAGGGGGCCACGCCTCTGTGTGTGTGTGTGTTAGAGAAGGCCACGCCCTCTGTGTGTGTGTGTGTGTTAGAGGGGGCCACACCTCTGTGTGTGTGTGTGTTAGAGGAGTCCACGCCTCTGTGGGTGTGTGTTAGAGGAGGTCACGCCTCTGTGTGTGTGTGTTAGAGGAGTCCACGCCTCTGTGTGTGTGTGTTAGAGAAGGCCACGCCCTCTGTGTGTGTGTGTGTTAGAGGGGGCCACGCCTCTTTGGGTGTGTGTTAGAGAAGGCCATGCCTCTGTGGGTGTGTGTTAGAGGAGGCCACGTCTGTGTGTGTGTGTGTTAGAGAAGGCCATGCCTCTGTGGGTGTGTGTTAGAGGAGGCCACGTCTCTGTGTGTGTGTGTTAGAGAAGGCCACGCCTCTGTGTGTGTGTGTGTTAGAGGAGTCCACGCCTCTGTGGGTGTGTGTTAGATGAGGTCACGCCTCTGTGTGTGTGTGTTAGAGGAGTCCACGTCGCTGTGTGTGTGTGTTAGAGGAGGCCACGTCTCTGTGGGTGTGTGTTAGAGGAGTCCACGTCGCTGTGTGTGTGTGTTAGAGGAGGCCACGTCTCTGTGGGTGTGTGTTAGAGGAGGCCACGTCTCTGTGGGTGTGTGTTACAGAAGGCCACGCCTCTGTGTGTGTGTGTTAGAGGAGGCAACGTCTCTGTGGGTGTGTGTTAGAGGAGGCCACGTCGCTGTGTGTGTGTGTTACAGGAGGCCACGTCTCTGTGGGTGTGTGTTACAGGAGGCCACGTCTCTGTGGGTGTGTGTTACAGGAGGCCACGTCTCTGTGGGTGTGTGTTAGAGGAGGCCACGTCTCTGTGGGTGTGTGTTACAGAAGGCCACGCCTCTGTGTGTGTGTGTTAGAGAAGGCCACGCCTCTGTGTGTGTGTGTTAGAGGAGGCCACGTCTCTGTGGGTGTGTGTTAGAGGAGGCCACGTCTCTGTGGGTGTGTGTTAGAGAAGGCCACACCTCTGTGTGTGTATGTTAGAGGAGGCCACGTCTCTGTGGGTGTGTGTTAGAGAAGGCCACGCCTCTGTGGGTGTGTGTTAGAGGAGGCCACGCCTCTGTGTGTGTGTGTTAGAGGAGGCCATGCCTCTGTGGGTGTGTGTTTAAGAAGGCCACGCCCTCTGTGTGTGTGTTAGAGAAAGTCACGCCTCTGTGTGTGTGTGTTAGAGAACGCCACGCCCTTTGTGTGTGTGTGTGTTAGAGGGGGCCACGCCTCTGTGAGTGTGTGTGTGTTAGAGGAGGCCACGCCTCTGTGTGTGTGTGTTAGAGGAGGCCATGCCTCTGTGGGTGTGTGTTAGAGAAGGCCACGCCTCTGTGTGTGTGTGTGTTAGAGAAGGCCCCGCCTCTGTGTGTGTGTGTGTTAGAGGGGGCCACGCCTCTGTGTGTGTGTGTGTTAGAGAAGGCCACGCCCTCTGTGTGTGTGTGTGTTAGAGGGGGCCACGCCTCTGTGTGTGTGTGTGTTAGAGGAGTCCACGCCTCTGTGGGTGTGTGTTAGAGGAGGTCACGCCTCTGTGTGTGTGTGTTAGAGGAGTCCACGCCTCTGTGTGTGTGTGTTAGAGAAGGCCACGCCCTCTGTGTGTGTGTGTGTTAGAGGGGGCCACGCCTCTTTGGGTGTGTGTTAGAGAAGGCCATGCCTCTGTGGGTGTGTGTTAGAGGAGGCCACGTCTGTGTGTGTGTGTGTTAGAGAAGGCCATGCCTCTGTGGGTGTGTGTTAGAGGAGGCCACGTCTCTGTGTGTGTGTGTTAGAGAAGGCCACGCCTCTGTGTGTGTGTGTGTTAGAGGAGTCCACGCCTCTGTGGGTGTGTGTTAGATGAGGTCACGCCTCTGTGTGTGTGTGTTAGAGGAGTCCACGTCGCTGTGTGTGTGTGTTAGAGGAGGCCACGTCTCTGTGGGTGTGTGTTAGAGGAGTCCACGTCGCTGTGTGTGTGTGTTAGAGGAGGCCACGTCTCTGTGGGTGTGTGTTAGAGGAGGCCACGTCTCTGTGGGTGTGTGTTACAGAAGGCCACGCCTCTGTGTGTGTGTGTTAGAGGAGGCAACGTCTCTGTGGGTGTGTGTTAGAGGAGGCCACGTCTCTGTGGGTGTGTGTTAGAGAAGGCCACACCTCTGTGTGTGTGTGTTAGAGGAGGCCATGTCTCTGTGGGTGTGTGTTAGAGAAGGCCTGGCCTCTGTGTGTGTGTGTTAGAGGAGGCCACGTCTCTGTGGGTGTGTGTTAGAGGAGTCCACGCCTCTTTGGGTGTGTGTTAGAGGAGTCCACGTCGCTGTGTGTGTGTGTTAGAGGAGGCCACGTCTCTGTGGGTGTGTGTTAGAGGAGTCCACGTCGCTGTGTGTGTGTGTTAGAGGAGGCCACGTCTCTGTGGGTGTGTGTTACAGAAGGCCACGCCTCTGTGTGTGTGTGTTAGAGGAGGCCACGTCTCTGTGTGTGTGTGTTAGAGGAGGCCACGTCTCTGTGGGTGTGTGTTAGAGGAGGCCACGTCTCTGTGGGTGTGTGTTAGAGAAGGCCACACCTCTGTGTGTGTGTGTTAGAGGAGTCCACGTCGCTGTGTGTGTGTGTTAGAGGAGGCCACGTCTCTGTGGGTGTGTGTTAGAGGAGGCCACGTCTCTGTGGGTGTGTGTTACAGAAGGCCACGCCTCTGTGTGTGTGTGTTAGAGGAGGCCACGTCTCTGTGGGTGTGTGTTAGAGGAGTCCACGTCGCTGTGTGTGTGTGTTAGAGGAGGTCACGTCTCTGTGGGTGTGTGTTAGAGGAGGCCACGTCTCTGTGGGTGTGTGTTACAGAAGGCCACGCCTCTGTGTGTGTGTGTTAGAGGAGGCCACGTCTCTGTGGGTGTGTGTTAGAGGAGTCCACGTCGCTGTGTGTGTGTGTTAGAGGAGGCCACGTCTCTGTGGGTGTGTGTTAGAGGAGGCCACGTCTCTGTGGGTGTGTGTTACAGAAGGCCACGCCTCTGTGTGTGTGTGTTAGAGAAGGCCACGCCTCTGTGTGTGTGTGTTAGAGGAGGCCACGCCTCTGTGTGTGTGTGTTAGAGAAGGCCACGCCTCTGTGTGTGTGTGTTAGAGGAGGCCACGTCTCTGTGGGTGTGTGTTAGAGGAGGCCACGTCTCTGTGGGTGTGTGTTAGAGAAGGCCACACCTCTGTGTGTGTGTGTTAGAGGAGGCCACGTCTCTGTGGGTGTGTGTTAGAGAAGGCCACGCCTCTGTGTGTGTGTGTTAGAGGAGGCCACGTCTCTGTGGGTGTGTGTTAGAGGAGTCCACGCCTCTGTGGGTGTGTGTTAGAGAAGGCCATGCCTCTGTGGGTGTGTGTTAGAGGAGTCCACGCCTCTTTGGGTGTGTGTTAGATGAGGCCACGCCTCTGTGTGTGTGTGTGTGTGTGTTAGAGAAGGCCACGCCTCTGTGGGTGTGTGTTAGAGGAGTCCACGTCGCTGTGGGTGTGTGTTAGAGAAGGCCATGCCTCTGTGGGTGTGTGTTAGAGGAGTCCACGTCGCTGTGGGTGTGTGTTAGAGAAGGTCACGCCTCTGTGTGTGTGTGTTAGAG
>NW_027508842.1:5000-77500 GCF_051911475.1 Siphateles boraxobius
CTGGAGTAAACAGAACAGTCTCAATGAGGAACTAAAGCAATGTCCAAACATAAATCAATTTATAATCTGCTATACGATACGGTTCTCGAGGGATATAGGGATGAAGTAGGCGGTGAATAATCAGTGTTTTTGGGGCTAGTAATTATCTTCAGTTTCATGGTGTTGTTATCAGTACTTCATTTTTTTTCATCTGTACTTCTGAAATGTATAATTTATTATTTCCTATTATTTATTTATTTATTTCCTTGTTTAAATAATTGATGTACATTTTGAATTGCTATGGGGTAAAACAAAGTAGATGTGTAAATATTTGTGACGTGGGTCGATTATGTGTAAGCTTCTGACTTGTGGATAGGGGATTAAATACGTTTGTTTTTCTTCTTCCCACTCTTTTTCGAATATGTAATGGACAATGACAAGAGTTAGAAAGTCTATGGCTGTAACTATTGTCAATTAATTTGTGTTATTCTTATCCCTTTGATTTGTCTATTTGATTTTCATTTTTTTGTTGGATGTTCTTTTTTTACATAAATAAAAAAAATATATATAAAAAAATAATAATAATAATGAGAAACTTTCTCGTAATAATGACTTATTGCCAGTAATTTAGAGAATTTCAAGGCACTCCTCCTTTTTAATTGTTTTAAGGATTGAAATAAAAATGTAAAATCTTTTTTAAATGCCGCAAAACATAGAGAAACTTTAACAAATGAACATTTGTGTACGGCGTAATTATGAGAGATGAGCAGCAGAGCCTTTCGATGTCGATGACATTATAAAACTGTCAACTTGGTCAGTTTTATTGGAATAAAGCAAAAGTAACAGCAATTTTTGTATGATTTAAAAATGTGTGTGTGTTTGTGTGTGTGTGTGTGTGTGTTTGTGTGTGTGTGTGTGTGTGTTTGTGTGTGTGTCCACCAGAGGGCAGCATCCCCTCAGTCTCCTCATGCGTGTGTGTGTGTGTTTGTGTGTGTGTGTGTTTGTGTGTGTGTGTGTGTGTGTTTGTGTGTGTGTGTGTCCACCAGAGGGCAGCATGCCCTCAGTCTCCTCATGCGTGTGTGTGTGTTTGTGTGTGTGTGTGTGTCCACCAGAGGGCAGCATGCCCTCAGTCTCCTCATGCGTGTGTGTGTGTTTGTGTGTGTGTGTGTGTCCACCAGAGGGCAGCATGCCCTCAGTCTCCTCATGCGTGTGTGTGTGTGTTTGTGTGTGTGTGTGTTTGTGTGTGTGTGTGTTTGTGTGTGTGTGTGTGTGTGTGTGTTTGTGTGTGTGTGTGTGTGTGTGTTTGTGTGTGTGTGTGTGTCCACCAGAGGGCAGCATGCCCTCAGTCTCCTCATGCGTGTGTGTGTGTTTGTGTGTGTGTGTGTGTCCACCAGAGGGCAGCATGCCCTCAGTCTCCTCATGCGTGTGTGTGTTTGTGTGTGTGTGTGTGTCCACCAGAGGGCAGCATCCCCTCAGTCTCCTCATGCGTGTGTGTGTGTGTTTGTGTGTGTGTGTGTTTGTGTGTGTGTGTGTTTGTGTGTGTGTGTGTGTGTGTGTGTTTGTGTGTGTGTGTGTCCACCAGAGGGCAGCATCCCCTCAGTCTCCTCATGCGTGTGTGTGTGTTTGTGTGTGTGTGTGTTTGTGTGTGTGTGTGTGTGTGTTTGTGTGTGTGTGTGTGTCCACCAGAGGGCAGCATGCCCTCAGTCTCCTCATGCGTGTGTGTGTGTGTGTGTTTGTGTGTGTGTGTGTGTGTGTCCACCAGAGGGCAGCATCCCCTCAGTCTCCTCATGCGTGTGTGTGTGTGAGTTAGGGTTAGGTCAGTTTCATTGGAATACTTTGGAACACACACACACACATCTATATTACTAATAGGGGACTATCACTCTACACTGGCCAAGATGGGACTAGTGTCTAGTCATTTTGAAGAAACAAAAATAACATACAAAATTTTCTTTTAAAATGAACCCAGACTATTAAGACACAAAGGCCTAAATATGCTACAATTGCTCTCTCCTACAAAATATATAGTTAGAAATACATAATTTTTTTTTGTTATTTACAAAATCCTCACAGTGTTTACAGAATTTTGGACTACTAAGGCAGCCATTATTTTTGCGCGCGCAATGCATTCTGGGTCGATGACGTATATTGGTTGTGTCGGTTGTGTTCAGAACAGAGAGAGGTGAGCTAATGGCGCTGAGTTTAACTGTAGCTACATCCTAAAAGTGAATATAATGCCACATTGTGCAGCGTTTGGTTGTAATTTCCAGTCCAAGGTAAGCCTCCACTCCTTTCCAAAGGAGAAGAAAATAAGAAAAGAGCGGGAAGTTGCTGCGGACGAGTACAACTCCCTAAAGACCCACGGCTGTGTTCCCGTCACTCCAGCCCTGATGTGTTTGAGGCATTTAGTCGGCAAAAGAGCTTACAGGTGCAGCTAGTTACAAGCGAAGACTAAAACTAAACGCCGTGCCTTCAATTTTCCCCCACAAGAAGCATAAGCGTCCGCGCATAGCGAGTGAAAGCCGCGCTAACAAACGACAAAGGCAAGCGACTCTGGACACTCTCCTGCTAGGATGTAAACAACACGAATCATCGGACACTACGCCGATCATGGAGGTAACCGACAATCCACCAGATGCTGTTAATGGATCCACTGTAACGTTAGGCCTACAGTGTTCTCCAAGTATGGCTGATGCAGAAACGGAGCCGGATGCAGCGGTACAGTGCCCAGCTGATGTGGACTACCCGGTAAAAATGGACCATAGTTACACAGGTAAACATGAAATTGAGATGGGCAAACGTGTACAGGAGGATGACATTATTAACTCCCAGGATCTGTTCCTCTCAGATGATGAACTTGGCGAACAGAGTCAACTACAGTACAGTCACTTTGTTCCGGAATACATTGTAAGTTCATCTGAGTTTTCTCAAAGCACCCAGGAATCACAAGCTTCAACTAATGCCGGGCGTACACCAAAGGATTTTCACAGTCCCAGACTAAAGACCGGCAGTCTTTAGGAATCTTACTGGAGTCTCGGCGCGCTCCCGTCGTCTCGATCGTTAAATGCGAGGTGATAATCTCAGTGGCGGATCTAGAAAATTTTACATGGGGGGGCAAAGGGGTGGCAAGAGGTCTTGGCAGGGTGGCAGGGGCAGACGGTGGGAATCCCTATGTGAATTGCTTTAACAAAACAAATTATTATTGTTTAATCATGCCCTTACACACTACAAAGTTTTTTAATTCACAACAGGAATGAGCCCAGTGCAGTGTTCAAACAAAACAAAACCGTGCATCATTTAAAAAGTAAAATTATAACAAGCAAAATGAAAATATAAAAAAACAAAGTACAATAATCGTGTCCAAGGACTTTTAGCGTTAATGGTTAGGCTCCTGCTACTTTCTTCAACTACTCTTGCCTGCAAAAGTCAATATGTGAAAACCTCTGGTTATCCTTGGGTTAGGGGTGGAACGGTACACAGAAGTCACGGTTCGGTTCATACCTCGGTTCAGACGTCACGGTTCATACCTCGGTTCAGACGTCACGGTTCAGACGTCACGGTTCGGACATCACGGTTCAGACATCACGGTTCGGTTCATACCTCGGTTCGGACATCACGGTTCGGTTCATACCTCGGTTCGGACATCACGGTTCGGTTCATACCTCGGTTCGGACATCACGGTTCAGACATCACGGTTCGGTTCATACCTCGGTTCGGACATCACGGTTCAGACATCACGGTTCGGTTCATACCTCGGTTCGGACATCACGGTTCGGTTCATACCTCGGTTCGGACATCACGGTTCGGTTCATACCTCGGTTCGGACATCACGGTTCAGACATCACGGTTCGGTTCATACCTCGGTTCGGACATCACGGTTCAGACATCACGGTTCGGTTCATACCTCGGTTCGGACATCACGGTTCGGTTCATACCTCGGTTCAGACATCACGGTTCAGACATCACGGTTCGGTTCATACCTCGGTTCGGACATCACGGTTCGGTTCATACCTCGGTTCGGACATCACGGTTCAGACATCACGGTTCGGTTCATACCTCGGTTCGGACATCACGGTTCAGACATCACGGTTCAGTTCATACCTCCGTTCGGACATCACGGTTCAGTTCATACCTCCGTTCGGACATCACGGTTCAGACATCACGGTTCGGTTCATACCTCGGTTCGGACATCACGGTTCAGACATCACGGTTCGGTTCATACCTCGGTTCGGACATCACGGTTCATACCTCGGTTCGGACATCACGGTTCAGACATCACGGTTCGGTTCATACCTCGGTTCGGACATCACGGTTCGGTTCATACCTCGGTTCGGACATCACGGTTCATACCTCGGTTCAGACGTCACGGTTCAGACATCACGGTTCGGTTCATACCTCGGTTCGGACTTCACGGTTCGGTTCATACCTCGGTTCGGACATCACGGTTCGGTTCATACCTCGGTTCGGACATCACGGTTCGGTTCATACCTCGGTTCGGACATCACGGTTCATACCTCGGTTCGGACATCACGGTTCATACCTCGGTTCAGACGTCACGGTTCAGACATCACGGTTCGGTTCATACCTCGGTTCGGACATCACGGTTCATACCTCGGTTCGGACATCACGGTTCAGACATCACGGTTCGGTTCATACCTCGGTTCGGACATCACGGTTCGGTTCATACCTCGGTTCGGACATCACGGTTCATACCTCGGTTCAGACGTCACGGTTCGGTACGAGTTCGGTACGATGGAGTGAAAAGCAAAACAAAAATGCAGAAGGCATTTTTATAAATGTCTTAAGCCTTGTATTTTTTAAATAAGTTTTATTAATAAAGGCATAGAACCAGTTTATTTGTAGTGCACTGACAATAGTTTTATATAATTTAATTAGTTTATTAATTAAATTAATAAAAAGACAAAGACCTTGCGATATGTTTGGTATGTTTGAATGAATTTAAAATTACTTTGCCATATTTCAGATCAATATATTTGTTTTTCTTAATTTTAATTAATTTGAGTTTCTTTTTTTAATCAATGCAGAATGTGTAATTTAAAAGTACAACTGTGTGTGTGTGTGTGTGTGTTCGTCCGTGCGAGCGACTTTGGTTGGGTGATAGTTGTAGGTTACAGTTTGACAAGAGAGTGTGACAAAAGCACAATGTTGTGTTTAATTGCGAGTGTACACAAATGTAAACACTTTGCAGTTTGAATTATATGTTTACGGAGTATGTTTTTGTTTCCACTGTTCGATCGCGCTCGCGCCTCTCTCTCTCTCTTCTCTCTCTCACACACGCACACACACACAGTTCGATCGCGCCCGCGCCTCTCTCTCTCTCTCTCTCTCTCTCTCTCTCTCTCTCTCTCTCTCTCTCTCTCACACACACACACACGCACGCACACACACACACACACGCACACACACACACGCAGTTCGATCTCGCCCGCGCCTCTCTCTCTCGCTCTCTGTCTCTCTCACACACGCACACACACACACACAGTTCGATCGCGCCCGCGCCTCTCTCACTCTCTCTCTCTCTCGCTCTCTGTCTCTCACACACACACACACGCAGTTCGATCGCGCCCGCGCCTCTCTCTCTCTCCCGCTCTCTGTCTCTCACACACACGCACACACACACGCAGTTCGATCGCGCCCGCGCCTCTCTCTCTCTCCCGCTCTCTGTCTCTCTCTCACACACGCACGCACGCACACACACACAGTTCGATCGCGCCCGCGCCTCTCTCTCTCTCTCTCTCACACACGCACACACACACAGTTCGATCGCGCCCGCGCCTCTCTCTCTCTCTCTCTCTCTCTCTCACACACACGCACGCACACACACACAGTTCGATCGCGCCCGCGCCTCTCTCTCTCTCTCTCTCTCTCTCTCTCTCACACACACACACGCACGAACACACACACAGTTCAATCGCGCCCGCGCCTCTCTCTCTCTCTCTCTCTCTCTCTCTCTCTCTCACACACACGCACACACACAGTTCGATCGCGCCCGCGCCTCTCCCTCCCTCGCGCGCGTACACACACAGTTCAGCATTGCAATATTGACATCGCAGTCTGTTCAATATGCTGCCTTCAAACCAAACACGATTTGAGCGAATTTTATCGCTATTTAGAGTTTTATTTATTTTTATACCGTTTATTCTACGTGTAAATTCGTGCACCGAACAATTGGATTTGCTTAGCTAATCAAATGATCGATCTCCTAACTGGCACTGTATTGTGTGTTGTAACGTAACGGCGACCATCAGTAAACGTTATTGATACAAACAGAACGTTATTGATACAAACTCTATAAAATGCGGAAGCAGAAAACAGGAATAAAGCGAGCATTTGCTTTATAGGCCAAACCTGAAAAAATGGCACCATCTGATAAAAAAATACCTCGGTTCAGACGTCACGGTTCGGTACGAGTTCGGTACGATGGAGTGAAAAGCAAAACAAAAATGCAGAAGGCATTTTTATAAATGTCTTAAGCCTTGTATTTTTTAAATAAGTTTTATTAATAAAGGCATAGAACCAGTTTATTTGTAGTGCACTGACAATAGTTTTATATAATTTAATTAGTTTATTAATTAAATTAATAAAAAGACAAAGACCTTGCGATATGTTTGGTATGTTTGAATGAATTGGTATACCATCTGATAAAAAAATAGTAAAAATGTAAATTTTGAAGTCTTGCCAACAGAATGAAAGCCTCTTAACAAAGATTGCATCATTTTATAGTTAAATGGCACTGGGATTAAAAATCACAGTTTTAATGGGTTTCAATGGGGCCCATTTTTGGCAAAACGAGACTAAGAGTGGGTATTTTTTGTGTACCTAGTGCAAAATAGATTTTTTTTAAAGGAAATGGGGTGCAATATTAAAATTCAAATAAAAATTTTATGCAGTTAGCATTAACACAAATTTATCAAAAAAATAAAACCGAAAAAGCCAAAATGTCCACAAAGGGTTAATAAATATTCCATTCATTATGATTTGGCAAGATGTGACTCACATATTTTAATAGTTTATTTCAAATTCAAATTTGTTTCAGGTGTATCACTCCATGTTCCTGAAATACCTCCCAAAGAGAACACATTTTGGATATTATGAGATGATCCATGCCTCCATGCTTGATGCTCTGGATCATAACAACAATGTGAACTGTAATCAATCCTATCCCTTGCAAGCACTATGTGACACTGGATATTGCACATCAAACTGTTCCTAACACCTTCTATCTATTTTCCATATTTCTGTTTTTGAACAGGCAGTTTTTCAAGATGGGGAGAGTGTTGGTGAACCCAAGTTCAAAGTCTCATGGAGCAAAGTCCACAAGACATTCAGAGCAAGACCAGTGCCTGTTGAAAAGGACTATAGCTACATGACAGCTATGATTGTAGATGTTCTCTCCTCTGTGTTAGATTCAAAACAGGTCATGGACATGAGAGTTAATCCAACTTAATTGGATTTGGTAGACCAGCACTATGCCGGTCATGGAGGCTGACAAGGGCAGCCCATAAAACATCTTGATTGAGGCAAACTGCGTTAAAGTTTTCGTGTGCTGTGATACACGGAGTATCTGTAAATATAACCAAAGCATCTTGTTACAGCGTTTAACTATATATTCTCATCAGAATCACAATCAGCTTTATTGGCCATTTGACTCTGGTAATCTTTGCTCTCAAAGTACAATACTCACTTAAGAATAAAAACATAAAGGACAGTAAGAAATATTTTAAAAAATGACTGAAGTATGCAGTATAACAATACTATAGAATTTACAAATGTACAAAGAAATATACACTAACAATTGGAGAGGGAAAAAATAGTGCAAATCAGAATTATCTGAGATTTAAGATTTTAAATATGTAGTTCAAGGCAATTCAATTATTAATTAATAACTGCAGTTCATTATTAATAACAATTTTGTAATTGTAAGATTAAAAATGTAGAGGTAGATGAGCAGAACACTGTTGACTTTGTTCGGGGGGGGGGGGGGGGGGGGGTATTTCTGTGCGTAGTGACTGCTTGGGGAAAATAAAGCAAACGACGGCGGTAGATGACTTATTAAATTATTTATACCGCTAGTACGATCGTCTGCTCTTATACTTAGCCTACCCAGGACAGCTGCTGACAAAAAGTGGAGCTCTTTACAGCAAACGCTCTCGTTCTCGCTTGGCATTGGCAAGCAGTTACCGCACAGACACCATCTGTTTTGCCCTACTCTCGCATCCTCAACTCTCTGATAATCTTCATTTTCATGTAACTCTTGAGTGAGCCTATCGTCTTCCGCGTTATTCTCCTGATTTAAGCCTACGGTGCGCTCGGGTTCAAACTGAAAAGGCTGAACGGCAGACGTGTTCATCTCGCTACCTGTCAAAACGTAGCTTGCTAGCCGGTACGTTGGAAAAAGAATAACCGAAGCAGCTACAGCGGCTAGGCTACAACCAGGCAACAACCTATACATGTCACTACCTAGAATGCATTGAGCCGTAAATAACTATGGCGGCCTACGAGTGAACGGATTTTCGGCTTTTTTTAATAAAAACAAAAACATTTGGAGTGTTTTTGTATCACCTTTTTATAGCTGACGCCCACGTTAATCTTATAAGGCCAACATGCTGCACTAATCGGGGTACCCTTTAAGCTCTTTTTTCATAATATAACTTTAATTATGCTTTTTTTTATTTAAAAAAAAAACATTCCAAGTGGGGACCTGAACGATGTCTACCTATCGAACAGGGGACTCCCATAGCCTGCAATGGAACTGTGTGTGTGTGTTAAGAGTGAAGTCTGTCTTCATCATGTAACTTATTTATATATATATATATATATATATATATAATGTTTATATATTCAGAGATACATATATACCATATACAATTAAAAAAGAATGACCAACCTCATCCGTTAACAAAAATGAATTGCTTGAGGAGAGACAATTTAAATCTACAACGGGGTAAAAAATACAGACGGCAACAGTTCAAAAGCAGAGGCGAGAAGACGCCTCTTATCATTCATAATATTATTTTTCTTATTTAACGCTCTCTCTTCATAGATGCTTTCTATGCTTGGTTATGCAGTCCCTGACAATTTACTTGCCATTGTTATGTGCCATTGCACACACACACATTCATGTCTAATGTCACGAATCTGGTCCTTGCCCTTCCGGTTGGTCACCACCAGAGGTCACCCACTCACAGCATGGATTCTTGCACTTCACTACAATCCCCATCATGCATTGCATTGACGAAACACAGCTGATTCCAATAATCACGCTCACACCTGAGAACTATCTCACAATCTTCATAAGTCTTTAGCCCAGCCCCAATTCGCATACTATCCGTCCTAAATAGTATTCGAAAATAAAATTGGTACGTCCCAAATCGTAGTATGTTGAAATGAGTGTTCCAAAGATACCCGGATGGTTTACTATTTCCGGTCAGAATCCGAAGTGCAGATTGATGCACACTCTAACGGTTAACATTGCCCACAACCCATCGCGCAAAAAAAAGTGAAAAGTGTTAAAAAACTACAGACATGGAGGCAAGTCTGGCGGTTATGTAGAGAGGTTTAGGTAAAGGAGTTTGAGTGATTAATTATCAGTATCTAACCTGAAAAAAATGTATTTATTCAATGTTGTCTACATTATATTGCACCTGCAGCAGCATTGTGGGCTTTTGTTAAGATACGTTTAGCCATTACCTTTTAAATGCATCTTTATATTCAAATTGCAAACACATGAGGAGAGTCTCCACATGAAAGACCCACGACTGCAGAAGAACGTGCTCTCCGAAACGGTAGGAAATCAAATTAGATTGAATGAAGGATTTTAACTGTGACAAGATGATTGACAGGGCAGTTTACAGTGACAGGATGCACGCAAATGGTAAATGGACAGCATTTATATAGCGCTTTCACAGACCCAATGGCCACCAAAGCGCTTTACATATTTGCCTCTCATTCACCCATTCACTCAGTCATTCATACACCGACGGCGGTGTCAGCCATGCAAGGCGCCACTCAGCTCGTCGGGAGCAGCTGGGGTTAGGTATCTTGCTCATGGATACCTCGACACTTGGTCAGGTGGAACCGGGGATAGAACCACCAACCTTTCGGTTTGTAGACAACCTACATGAACCACTGAGCCACCACTGTCGCCCGCAACATATCTGTCTGTTAAAGATGACATGATAGTATGTCCCAAAGCTTGCCTACTCTTTTGCTACACACTCAAAAGTATGTACTTTTTCTTCACAAAAAGAGTACATACTTTTAGGTCATAGTATAAGTAAGCGAATTGGGACTGGGCCTTGGACTTTCTCTCCCTGGGGCCGAGTATTGTATTGCATTTAGCGCTCCCCTATTGTTCGCTACTCTACCGAGCCCATCCTGTGTCCATTGCCTTGCCTGTTTTCGGGTGTTCTGATTCTTGCCCTTCTTTCCTGGATTTACCCTTAGCCTAGCCCTTTGGACTCTGTTAGTGCCTCGTTTGGACTATTGCTACTTACCTGGATTATCTCTCTTTGCCTTGCCCCTGTTGGATATTGTTCGCTGACCGTCGACCCACGCTTGCCTTAGGATCATTCTGTGTTATACCTCCACCATTCCTGTTTGCTGTTTATTGACCTTGCCTGTAACATGTCTTGGAATAAAGCCCTGCATATGGATCGACACGTCTCTCGTCTTGTTCAGCCCGTTACAGCTATATTAGTAAAAGAGCACTATCGCTCTACACTGGCCAAGTGGGGACCTGAACGATATCTACCTATCGAACAGGGGACTCTCATAGCCTGCAATGAAACTGTGTGTGTGTGTGAAGAGTGAAGTCTGTCTTCATTTTGTAACTTTTTATATACATATATACACTCATCTAAAGGATTATTAGGAACACCTGTTCAATTTCTCATTAATGCAATTATCTAATCAACCAATCACATGGCAGTTTCTTCAATGCATTTAGGGGTGTGGTTACAACCGAGGTATGCAGCAAAGCATTTGTGAAGCCACAACACGCACAACCTTGAGGCGGATGGGCTACAACAGCAGAAGACCCCACCGGGTACCACTCATCTCCACTACAAATAGGAAAAAGAGGCTACAATTTGCAAGAGCTCACCAAAATTGGACAATTGAAGACTGGAAAAATGTTGCCTGGTCTGATGAGTCTCGATTTCTGTTGAGACATTCAGATGGTAGAGTCAGAATTTAGCGTAAACAGAATGAGAACATGGATCCATCATGCCTTGTTACCACTGTGCAGGCTGGTGGTGGTGGTGTAATGGTGTGGGGATGTTTTCTTGGCACACTTTAGACCCCTTAGTGCCAATTGTAAATGCTCATCAGTAAATGCTTTGAGAGACTAGTCAGAGATTACATCTGCTCTGTTCTACCTTCCTCACTGGACCCACTGCAGTTTGCATACCGCAATAACCGCTCCACTGATGATGCTATTGCATCTACAATACACACTGCTCTCTCCCACCTGGAAAAGAGGAACACATATGTGAGAATGCTATTTGTAGACTACAGCTCAGCATTCAATACCATAGTGCCCTCCTTGCTTGATGTGAAACTCCGGGCTCTGGGCTTAAACAGCTTGCTGTGCAGCTGGATCCTGGACTTCCTGTCAAACAGACGCCAGGTGGTTAGAATAGGCAGCAACATCTCCTCATCACTGACCCTCAACACTGGAGCCCCACAGGGCTGTGTTCTCAGCCCACTCTTGTACTCCTTGTACACATATGACTGCGTGGCAACTCACAGCTCTAATTCCATCATCAAGTTTGCTGATGATACTACGGTCGTAGGTCTGATCACCGACAACGATGAAACGGCCTACAGAGAGGAGGTGCTCACTCTGATGCACTGGTGTCAGAGGAACAACCTCTCCCTCAACATCAGCAAAACCAAGGAGCTAGTGGTCGACTTCAGGAAGAACGACAGAGAACACAGCCCCATCACCATCAATGGAGCACCGGTGGAGAGAGTCAGCAGCTTCAAGTTCCTCGGTGTCCACATCACAGAGGAACTCACATGGTCCGTCCACACTGAGGCCGTCGTGAAGAAGGCTCATCAGCGCCTCTTCTTCCTGAGACGGCTGAGGAAGTTTGGAATGAACCGCCACATCCTCACACAGTTCTACACCAGCACCGTCGAGAGCATCCTGACTGGCTGCATCACTGCCTGGTATGGCAATACTACCAGCCGTAACCACACAGCCTTGCGAAGGGTGGTGCGCACTGCCAGCCGTATCATCGGAGGTGAGCTTCCCTCCCTCCAGGATATTTATGCCAGGCGGTGTGTGAAGAAAGCTCGGAGGATCATCAGAGACTCTAGCCACCCGAGCCATGGGCTGCTCTCACTGCTACCCTCAGGCCGGCGGTACCGCAGCATCAGGACACACACCAGCCGACTCCATGACAGCTTCTTCCCACAAGCAATTAGATTTCTAAACTCTTGATCCCTCATGATCAATAACCATAAACATTCTAACTGTCAACACAGCACAACATAACCTACTGCATTTACATAATATATATATATATATATATATATATATATTTGCACCTTACGATTATCTACTCTATGTATAATTACCTCTTTTTGTATTTTTGTATACTGTTGTATATGTAAATTGTTGTATATTGTATATTGTTGTATATTGTAAACTGTTGTATATTGTACATTGTATATTATTTATTGTTCTGTTAGTGTATATGGTACTGTGAGTAATTGTGCGCACATTAGATGTGTAATCTATGTAAATCTGATGTTTGCTGTAATTGTTTTCGTCACATCGTGTCATACTGCTATGTTGCTCGGAACTGCACCTAAGAATTTCACCCACTGTTGCACTTGTGTATATGGTTGTGTGACAATAAAAGGATTTGATTTGATTTGATTTGAATTGGGCATCGTTTAAATGCCATGGCCTACCTGAGCATTGTTTCTGACCATGTCCATCCCTTTATGGCCACCATGTACTCATCCTCTGATTGCTACTTCCAGCAGGATAATGCACCATGTCACAAAGCTCGAATCATTTCAAATTGGTTTCTTGAACATGACAATGAGTTCACTGTACTAAAATGGCCCCCACAGTCACCAGATCTCAACCCAATAGAGCATCTTTGGGATGTGGTGGAATGGGAGCTTCGTGCCCTGGATGTGCATCCCACAAATCTCCATCAACTGCAAGATGCTATCCTATCAATATGGGCCAACATGTCTAAAGAATGCTTTCAGCACTTTTTTCAATCAATGCCACGTAGAATTAAGGCAGTTCTGAAGACGAAAGGGGGTCAAACACAGTATTAGTATGGTGTTCCTAATAATCCTTTAGGTGAGTGTATATATATATAGCATATTGTGATCTCTGATGATAGTGTGAACATTATATATATAATGTGTCTGTGTGTGTTCACACAGGCATCAGAGATCACAATATGCATAGATAGAAAAACATATTCAATATACAATTAAAAAAGAATGACCTAAACATCAGTTATCAAAAATTAAAAAATTAGAATTTTTTTGAGGAAAGACCATTTGAATCTGTTTTTCAACGGGGTAAAAAAAAATACCGGCGGCAACAGTTAAAAAGCAGAGGAAGGAAAACGCTTCTTATCATTCATAATATTATTTTTCTTATTTAATTCTCTCTCTTCATAGAAACTTTCTATTCTTGGTTATGCAGTCCCTGACGATTTACTTGCCATTGTTACCACTTTTCTTACTGATTTCTTCAGTATGTCATGTGGATAGCAGATGAACCCAAGCGCAGACGGTATGCAAACACACAACGTTTATTATAACACTGGAGTGGCGGGAAGGTCTGGGCCGGCCTGTTGGCGTTGCGGGGACCCTGGTTATTTTATCGATGAGGTGTGTGCACGGGGAAGTGGTGGATTATCCCTTAATGCCGGTCACGATCCAATTCAGGGGCCAAGAGCATAGGGTGGAGGCAGCCGTAAGTCAGCACCTTCGACACCCGCTAATTTTGGGGACCAATTGGCCGGGGTTTAAAGTTTTATTGGGACATTTATGTGCGGGTGTTTCTGGGCTTAAAAGGAAGCGGGGGAGGAGAGCGGTCGCTCAGGTGGGAGAGGCTGTACCGGGACCAGAGGATCGGAACGCTATTGAAAGACAAGATCTTTCTGAGCGTGATGACTTTCCTCTGGAGCAGTCCCGAGATGAAACGCTTAAAAATGCCTTTGATCAGGTCCGCACGATCGACGGGCAGCCTCTCCACCCCGACTGGCCTCTTTCATATCCTTATTTCGCAATTATAAAAGATAAGTTGTATCGGGTGACCCAGGACGCCCAGACAAAACAAGATACAACACAGTTATTAGTTCCGAAGAGCCGTCGGGAAATGCTTTTCCAAGCGGCTCATTGTAATCCGATGGCTGGGCATTTAGGGCAGACAGCAACACTAAATCGTCTAATGACCCGTTTTTTTTGGCCGGGCATTCACGAGAACGTGCGCAAGTGGTGCGCGTCTTGTCGCGAATGTCAGTTGGTAAACCCACCGGCCAACCCAAAAGCACCATTGTGCCCCCTTCCCTTAGTAGAGGTCCCCTTCGAGAGAATTGGCATGGACCTCATCGGGCCATTAGAACGATCCGCACGAGGGCATCGCTTTGCATTAGTCCTAGTGGATTATGCAACGCGATACCCAGAAGCAGTGCCGCTTCGCAATGTTTCCGCCAAGAGCGTAGCGAGCGCACTGTTTCAGTTAATCTCCCGGGTGGGAATCCCAAAGGAGATTCTCACCGACTAAGGCACGACGTTTATGTCACGTACTATTCGCGAACTTTACGAGTTATTGGGCATTAAATCGGTTCGCACCAGCGTCTATCACCCACAAACAGACGGACTGGTCGAACGCTTTAATCGCACGTTGAAGTCAATGATTCGGAAGTTCGTACAGGAAGACGGCAAAAATTGGGATAAGTGGCTAGAACCCCTCTTGTTCGCTGTACGCGAGGTCCCCCAAGCCTCCACGGGGTTTTCCCCCTTCGAGCTTCTTTATGGGCATCAGCCCCGCGGGGTGCTGGACGTGCTTAGAGAGACTTGGGAGGACGGACCTTCGAATAGCAAAAATGAAATTCAATATGTCATGGACCTGAGAGCAAAACTCCACACTTTGGGGCGGCTGTCAATGGAGAATTTGTTACAGGCCCAGGACAAACAATGTCGGCTGTACAACAGGGGGGCTAGACTACGCGAATTTGCACCGGGAGATAAAGTACTTGTATTACTTTTGCGCATGCGCGTGCGATGTTTGTGTTTGGAGCTCCGTCGAATTGATTCATTAATCCCTGATTTCTTCTTTACCACTCATTTATAAACAAGCACTTTCTATTTTTATATCATGTGAACTTATCCTCGACACTATTCCTTATAAAAAACAATCGGATTGCTTTGATATCGCTACTTAGATCCAACTTTCCGAATCTCGGCTACTAGCCTTTAGCCCGCTAGCATTTCACGCGTGGCCTCGCGCCTATCGACCCTCTCATTTTACACCCGTTTCACTGAAAGGATACGTGTTATATCCATCATTTCAGTCCTAAATTAGTAGTGATATTGGTGGTATCACTACTAATTTACTGTTCATCTGTTATAATGGCGAACATATCGGATATGTGTCTAACGTTACCTCTGAGTGCAGGTGAGGACACATTCGAGCTGTTTTCGGTACGATTGGAGCTGGAGTCGGTGGAGAAGCAGATCCGTGTTCTGCTGGTGAAGCAAGCCGAGCTGCGAGATCGGCGATCAGCGCTTGAAACATCACGCGCCGATGCTCACAAGTCAGTGGTTAGTAACTTTTTGACTCCGACTTCGTCTACTCCGTGCGTTTCTCTGCCCAGGAGGACGCGATCATCTCTGCCTTCATTCACTCCGGCACCGAGGCAACACCATGGACCCTGGGTGATCCCACAGCGGAAGACACGAGCCAGGACCAGACCAAGGACTTCCCCGCCCCTCCCGGTCTTCGAGATCTCCACCCGGAACCGCTTCTCCCCTCTTCGCGAGCCGGAACGTGACGCCGCCGTGATCATCGGCACTTCCATGGTCCGTCATGTCCGTGCTACCTCAGGTAAGCGTAAGGTGCGCACTCACTGCTTTCCTGGTGCTCGTGTTCTTGATGTCGCTGCACAGATTCCCGAGATCCTGAACGGTGACGAGCGCAGAATCGGAGCGGCTGTTCTGTCGGACAACATCTCCAAGACGTTACAGACCATATGACTAGTAAGTCAAAGTCCAAATCACAGTCTTTGCTGTCCCAACTTAATTGATATAAGTAGTGTAGAACATTATATGGAAACTGTGTCTATTCCTCGCTTAGTGAGGCCAAACAATAAATCTAGTGTAGGATCTAGCAAAAATCTTATTGTAATTAAACCAGAAAATCTAAATATCAGTGAACAAAAACAATTTCTAAAGCTAGGTCTTCTAAACATTAGATCGCTCACACCTAAGGCGGTTATTGTAAATGAAATGGTCACAGATAATAGTTTCGATGTACTTTGCCTTACTGAAACCTGGCTTAAACCAAATGATTATTTCGGTCTAAATGAGTCTACTCCACCAGGATACTCTTATAAGCATGAGCCCCGTCTGATCGGTCGTGGCGGCGGTGTTGCAACAATCTATAGAGATATTCTTAATGTTACTCAGGAAACAGGTCACAGGTTTAATTCGTTTGAAGTACTTATGCTAAATGTTACGCTCTTAGATGTAAGAAACAAATCTATATTATCTCTAGCCTTGGCTACCCTATATAGACCTCCAGGGCCCTATGCTGACTTCCTAAAAGAGTTTGCATACTTTCTCTCAGATCTATTGGTCAATGTCGATAAAGCAATAATTGTTGGAGACTTTAACATACACGTAGATAATACAAATGATGCGTTAGGGACTGCGTTTACAGATTTATTAAACTCCTTTGGGGTCACGCAAAACGTCAGTGGTCCCACTCATCGTCTAAATCATACACTAGATTTAATTATATCATATGGAACCAATCCAACTGATATAAATATTATACCGCAAAGTGATGATCTCACTGATCATTACATGGTATCTTGCGTAATACGTACTGCTGAAATTTGTCATGTTGCGCCACGTTATCGACCAGGCAGAACAATCCTTCCAACCACTATAGATAGATTCTCAAATAGCTTACCTGATCTATCTCAGCTGCGCAGTGCACCCAAACAAACAGATGAACTAGAGGAAATGACTAGCAGTTTGAGCACCATGTTCTCTAGTACACTAGATATTGTTGCACCAATTAGATTAAAAAAGGTTAGAGAGAAAACTAAAGCACCATGGTACAACAGTGCTACGCATGCAATCAAGAGAGAAACTCGTAACTTAGAGCGTAAATGGAAACAAACTAATTTAGAGGTCTTTAGAATCGCGTGGAAAGACAGTATGTCACGTTATAAAAAGGCTCTAAAAGCAGCCAGGGCTGAGCATCTCCGCAAACTAATAGAAAATAACCAAAATAATCCAAGGTTTTTATTCAACACCGTGGCTAGACTAACAAATAAACAAACATCACCAGAGCAAAATATTCTGTTACAATATAGTAGTAATGATTTTATGAATTACTTCAATGAGAAAATAGAAAGCATCCGAAACACAATTGTAAATATACAATCCTCTATGATGTCTTATGATTCAGCCTCAATTATGGCCCCTCTAGAACAACTACACCGCTTTACAACTATAGGACAGGAAGAGCTAAATAAACTTATCATTGCATCGAAACCAACAACATGTTTATTAGATCCAATACCCACTAAACTACTGAAAGAAGTGTTACCTGTAGTGGAGAGCCTCTTCTTAATATTATTAACTCGTCTTTATCTTTAGGTCATGTTCCAAAAATATTCAAGCTGGCAGTAATACAACCTCTCATTAAGAAACCGCAACTAGATCCAAATAACTTAGCAAATTACAGACCCATCTCAAATCTTCCATTTATGTCTAAAATACTAGAAAAAGTTGTGTCCGCTCAATTGTGCTCTTTCTTGCAAGAAAATGATATCTATGAAAAATTCCAGTCGGGATTCAGACCGCATCATAGCACAGAAACTGCGCTAGTTAAAATTACAAATGATTTACTTTTAGCTTCTGACCAAGGCTGTATCTCAATACTAGTTCTACTCGATCTTAGCGCTGCGTTCGACACTATCGATCATAAAATACTCTTGGATCGACTACAAAACTACACTGGTGTTCAGGGACAGGCATTAAGCTGGTTTAGATCGTACTTATCAGACCGTTACCATTTTGTCTGTTTAAATGGGGAAAAATCAAAGATAACGTCAGTAGACTATGGAGTGCCGCAAGGATCGGTGTTAGGCCCTCTGCTATTCTCAATATACATGCTGCCACTTGGTAATATTATAAGAAAACATGGAATTAATTTCCACTGTTATGCTGATGACACTCAATTATATATCTCATCACGACCAGATGAAAACACTAACTTATCTAAATTGACAGAGTGTCTAAATGATATAAAATGCTGGATGACGTGTAATTTTCTGCTATTAAATTCAGATAAAACGGAGGTACTACTTATTGGTCAAAAAACTACCCACAAAATCCCTTACAATACAACTTTAATTTAGAAGGATGTCCTGTAACTTTATCCACTACAGTAAAAGACCTGGGTGTTATACTAGACCGCAACTTGACTTTCGAAAATAATATTTCATATATTACAAGAACAGCCTTTTTCCACCTTAGAAACATTGCTAAGCTACGTAACATGCTATCTGTTTCTGATGCAGAAAAGTTAGTTCATGCATTCATGACCTCGAGACTAGATTACTGTAATGCTTTATTAGCTGGTTGTCCTGCATCCTCAATAAACAAGCTACAGTTAGTGCAAAATGCAGCCGCTAGAGTTCTTACTAGATCAAGAAAATATGATCATATAACACCTATTTTATCATCTCTACACTGGTTACCTATTAAGTTATGTATCAATTACAAAGTATTCCTACTGACCTATAAAGCCCTAAATGGTTTAGCTCCTGTGTATTTAACAGACCTTCTATCGCCATACAATCCATCACGCTCTTTAAGATCACTAAATTCGAGGCTTCTGGTAATTCCTAGGATATCTAAGTCCACTAAAGGAGGGAGGGCGTTCTCGCATTTAGCTCCAAAACTCTGGAATAGCCTTCCTGATATTGTACGAGACTCAGACTCGCTGTCCCAGTTTAAAACTAGATTAAAGACGCATCTCTTTAACCAAGCATTCACTTAATGCTTAACCTTTAATACTACTGCTGAATCAGTTCGAATGCATTAATATTATGAACATCAGCTATGCTAATTATTTCCCATCTGCCTTTCTGCTGTTATCTTGGGGCGCTAGTCCCGAGGTAAAAAGCGTTCGTCAGCTCCAGTTTGTATCCAGCCTCTCACGGAGACTTCAGATGCCCCAACGCCTGTGAAGAGACGACTCAACGCCTGTGAAGAGACGACTCAAAGCCGGCGATATGTTATGCCATAAATTAATACATGATTAACTAACTGTATTTTTCTATGTACATTTCCGAAATGCACTGTCTGTAAAGCTGCTTTGAGACAATGTGTATTGTGAAAAGCGCTATACAAATAAATTTGAATTGAATTGAATTGAATTACTCCCCACGTCCAGTTCGAAATTACTCGCGAAGTGGCAAGGACCCTTTGAGGTCACACGGCGAGTTGGGGATCTCAACTATGAAGTCGTTTGTACAGATAGGGGAGGGACACATCAGGTTTACCACCTCAATCTCCTTAAAAAATGGAGCGAGGCGGAGTCAGTCGGGTGTAGTAGTGCGCAGCCGGCCATATCGCTTACCTGAACATAAAAAGAAAGTAGTTCAGGAAGAATTGAAGGCTATGCTGGACATGGGAGTAATAGAAGAATCCAACAGTGACTGGGCAAGCCCGATAGTTTTGGTACCAAAACCTGACGGCTCGGTCCGGTTCTGTGTGGATTATCGCAAGGTGAATGCTGTGTCGAAATTCGACGCATATCCAATGCCTCGGGTTGACGCGTTGCTTGATCGGCTCGGCACCGCTCGATTTTATTCGACACTGGATTTAACGAAGGGATATTGGCAGATCCCCTTACTCCAATGTCTAAAGAAAAAACTGCCTTCACAACGCCGTTTGGATTACACTAATTTGTCACTCTTCCTTTCGGCTTGTTCGGGGCACCGGCAACCTTTCAGGGCCTGATGGACAGAATTCTCCGGCCGCATTCTGCATATGCCACTGCCTACTTGGATGATATTATCATCTATAGTAATGATTGGCAGCGTCATATGCAGCATTTGCGGGCTGTCCTCGGAGCGCTGAGAGGAGCTGGGCTCACGGCCAACCCAGAGAAATGTGCGATTGGGCGTGTGGAGGTTAGGTATCTGGGCTTCCACTTGGGTCATGGACAGGTGCGTCCCCAAATTGATAAGACGGCAGCAGTTGCGACCTGTCCGAGACCTAAGACCAAAAAGGAGGTTAGACAGTTCCTGGGGCTAGCGGGATATTACAGAAGGTTTGTGCCTAATTATTCAGACCTCGCTAGCCCGCTGACTGATCTAACTAAAAAGGATGCACCAGATACCGTCCAGTGGACGGAGCGGTGTCAGCAGGCCTTTACCCAGATAAAAGCTGCTCTGTGTGGCGGACCGCTCTTACAGGCTCCTAACTTTTCTCTCCCTTTTATTCTGCAGACAGACGCGTCGGACAGGGGGATGGGTGCAGTCCTGTCCCAGGAGATAGAGGGTGAGGAGCGGCGGTGCTGTACATTAGTCGTAAGCTCTCTAAGAGAGAGACTAAGTACAGCACCATTAAGAAAGAGTGTCTTGCCATCAGATGGGGCGTTCTCACTCTCCGCTATTATCTCTTGGGACGGGAATTCACCCTCTGTTCGGACCATGCTCCCCTCCAATGGCTCCACCGCATGAAAGATACCAACGCGCGGATCACCCGTTGGTATCTGGCGTTACAACCTTTTAAGTTTCAGGTGGTCCACAGGCCGGGGGCGCAGATGGCTGTGGCGGACTTCCTCTCCAGGAGAAGGAGGGGGGGGGGGGGAGGCTGCAGGCCGGATGGCTCCCTGGCCAGAGTCGGGCGGTGGGGGTATGTGATGAGGGGGGCGTGGTTTTGCGGAGTCTGTAGCGAGAGAGTGAGGGAGGAGCCGAGGGGTAAGTAAGTGGGTCAAGTGCAAAATGACGAACACCTGTCTCTGATTGCAGTAATTGGCGTGGGGAGACCGCATATAAGCTGGCTGGTGCAAGAGAGCGAGAGAGAGAAGGACTCGGGGACTCGTACGAACACTCACGACCTGCTGGCTGACAAAAGGACTGAGTTTGCACATCGGAAAGAGTTTTATTAATGGACTGAGTTTACACATCGGGAAGAGTTTTGATAAAAGTGAACTGAGAGCTGAGTCCAGTGGGAAAGAGTGTCTTTATATTGTGCTGTAGTTTTACTACGGTGAACGCGCATGTGGCGCACCTTTTCTTTGTTTCGTTTATTTATTAATAAATTGTACGAGTCCCCGTTACGCCGACCCTTGTCTTCTTTCATCCCTCACAAGAACCTTCATTACAAGGTCGTAGTATAAGTAGGCGAATTGGGACTGGGCCTTGGACTTTCTCTCCCTGGGGCCGAGTATTGTATTGCGTTTAGCGCTCCCCTAGTGTTAGCTACTCTACCGAGCCCATCCTGTGTTCATTGCCTTGCCTGTTTTCCTGTGTTCTGATTCTTGCACGTGTTTCCTGGATTTACCCTTAGCCTAGCCCTTTGGACTCTGTTAGTGCCTCGTTTGGACTATTGCTGCTTACCTGGATTATCTCTCTTTGCCTTGCCCCTGTTGGATATGGTTCGCTGATCGTCGACCCATGCTTGCCCTAGGATCATTCTGTGTTATACCTCCACCGTTCCTGTGTGCTGTTTATTGACCTTGCCTGTATTACGACCATGTCTTGGAATAAAGCCCTGCATATGAACGTGTTCTTCCCGAAGTTTGTGTAAGACTGGAAAAACTGGGGGAACCACCCCCCCCCCACACACACACACATTCACACACACAAACACACACACTCCATCTCCCTCATGCTGAGATCACCTGGAATACACCCAATAATCTATAGAGTTTAATGTGAATACTTATCATATAGTATCACACATGTTTGATATCATTTGAAATGTCTCAGTGCGACTGGTACAAAGGTCTCATTCTCAAAGAAGTAAACCAGAAGGTAATAAGGTATTTAAGAGTTTAGAAATAACCCACATTCATAGGAGGGTGTGACTTCCAAGCAAATGATCTCACGCTCTCAGAAGGTGTAAACTCCACCAAATTCCCATTGTTAGCAAATGGTTCCATGTAAATAAACTTACGGTGACAGGATGCACGCAACAGATCTGTCCGTTAAAGACTGTGTTATGACTGTGTGAACATTATATATATATATATATATATATATATATATATACATATATATATATATCCCATATATATATATGTATATGTATATGTGTGTGTGTGTGTGTGTGTGTGTGTGTGTGTTCACACAGGCATCAGAGATCACAATATGCATAGATAGAAAAACATATTCAATATACAATTAAAAAAGAATGACCAAACCATCAGTTATCAAAAATTAAAAAATTAGATTTTTTTTGAGGAAAGACCATTTGAATCTGTTTTTCAACGGGGTAAAAAAATACCGGTGGCAACAGTTAAAAAGCAGAGGAAGGAAGAAGCTTCTTCTTATCATTCATAATATTATTTTTCTTATTTAATTCTCTCTCTTCATAGAAACTTTCTATTCTTGGTTATGCAGTCCCAGACGATTTACTTGCCATTGTTACCACTTTACTTACTGATTTCTTCAGTACCTCAGTAGCAGTTCCATACCAACAAATAATGCAGAATATCATAACACTTTCAATGAAAGCACTATAAAACATCAGAAGATTTATGTTGTGGACATTACAGGAACATTATTGCTTTAAGAAATTCATTCTCTGTTGTGGCTTTATACTTTATATGAGCGTTCCACATTTAAGCTTATTATAAAGAACACCAAGATATTACAGTTTTTTACAATCATTTTGTTACTATTTTCAGAACCTTGATGTCATTTTTCACAACTCTAGACACAAAACTCACAACCAATGATCAAAATGCACATTTTTCAAAACTCTAACCCTTTTCTCAATTGCTTGGATACAATACACATAAAACTTAGATCATTTGTTCATTCAACAAAAATCACCTGTTCAATATGACACAACTTAACATCACAGTACTACTATTTCAAAAGGCAATTCACACATTACATTTCAAATGAGTGTCTATTCATTTCCGTACAATGATCTAACTATCAATTGATACAACTGCTCAAAATGATAAGTAACTGTTGCATTACTCTTAATGCATAGTTGTATGGAAACACACGCAATCTTCCATGTTTACAGTAAATCATGAAAGTTTCAAGATAACGAGATTCATTGTCACCAATTAGCGTGGAGCATGAACCAATTAGACTACAATATCCATGGATGTAGCCTAATATTTTATATTTTTGCTTTGATTCCAATAAACCTATGTTGTGATTGTACTGTAGTGTTTTGCATCAATATATTACAAACTTTCTTCGCTGATTCCACTATTTGTGTATTCTCTCTACGACTGCAGTGCTTTTACAGAGATGTATATTTACTGTACATGTAGTACCATAATGAAACCTGGATCACCTATTTTGTTCTACAATATTTAATGATTGTACGAACAATGACACAGTGAAACTAACGGTTGCTTGTGTGTGGGTGATCTATGTTTCAATGGTATTTCACAGTAAATTTGTTCTTTGAACCAATGATTGTGCAAGTGCAAGATTTCTTTAAAGATGTGAATGCACAATGCAATGCTTTGAACATTAGACAACCTGTGTTACAAGTGATAACCGTTTTGAGTTTTGTGTCTAGAGTTTTGAAAAATGACATCAAGGTTCTGAAAATAGTAGCAAAGTGATTGTAAAAAACTGTAATAATGTGACTGACAGTATTGCCTGCCTTTTAATTAAAACAATTCCTACTTTAATAAAATCAATAGACATGTCCTTTTTTGGACTTTTTTGAGTGAAGTGTATCTTTCAGTACCAGTCGAATTTCTGTTGAACCCCCTCAGGGTAACACCTAAAAAGAAAAGGGGGTGTTACAACGTGATGATTGGGTCGATCATATGAACGTGTTCTTCCCGAAGTTTGTGTAAGACTGGAAAAACTGGAAGAACCCCCCCCCCCCCCACACACACACACACACACAAACACACACACTCCATCTCCCTCATGCTGAGATCACCTGGAATACACCCAAGAATCTATAGAGTTTAATGTGAATAATTATGATATAGTATCACACATGTTTGATATCATTTGAAATGTCTCAGTGCGACTGGTACAAAGGTCTCATTCTCAAAGAAGTAAACCAGAAGGTAATAAGGTATTTAAGAGTTTAGAAATAATTCACATTCATAGGAGGGTGTGACTTCCAGGCAAATTATCTCATGCTCTCAGAAGGTGTAAACTCTATTCAAATTCCCATTGTTAGCAAATGGTTCCATGTAAATAAACTTACGGTGACAGGATGCACGCAACAGATCTGTCCGTTAAAGATGACGTGATAGTATGTCCCAAAGCTTGCCTACTCTTTTGCTACACACTCAAAAGTATGTACTTTTTTCACAAAAAGAGTACATAATTTTAGGTCGTAGTATAAGTAAGCAAATTGGGACTGGGCCTTGGACTTTCTCTCCCTGGGGCCGAGTATTGTATTGCGTTTTGGATATTGGATATTGTATTGCGCCCTGCATATGGATCGACAAGTCTCTCGTCTTGTTCAGCCCATTACAGCTATATTGGTAAAAGAGCACTATCGCTCTACACTGGCCAAGTGGGGACCTGAACGATATCTACCTATCGAACAGGGGACTCTCATAGCCTGCAATGAAACTGTGTGTGTGTGTGAAGAGTGAAGTCTGTCTTCATTTTGTAACTTTTTATATACATATATATATATATAGCATATTGTGATCTCTGATGACTGTGTGAACATTATATATATATATATATACATATATATATATATATATATATATATATATATATACATATATATATATATATATATACATATATATATATATATATATGTATATGTGTGTGTGTGTGTGTGTGTGTGTGTGTGTTCACACAGGCATCAGAGATCACAATATGCATAGATAGAAAAACATATTTAATATACAATTTAAAAAGAATGACCAAACCATCAGTTATCAAAAATTAAAAAATTAGAATTTTTTTAAGGAAAGACCATTTGAATCTGTTTTTCAACGGGGTAAAAAAAAAATACCGGCGGCAACAGTTAAAAAGCAGAGGAAGGAAGAAGCTTCTTCTTATCATTCATAACATTATTTTTCTTATTTAATTCTCTCTCTTCATAGAAACTTTCTATTCTTGGTTATGCAGTCCCTGACGATTTACTTGCCATTGTTACCACTTTTCTTACTGATTTCTTCAGTACCTCAGTAGCAGTTCCATACCAACAAATAATGCAGATTATCATAACACTTTCGATGAAAGCACTATAAAACATCAGAAGATTTATGTTGTGGACATTACAGGAACGTTATTGCTTTAAGAAATTCATTCTCTGTTGTGGCTTTATGCTTTATATGAGCGTTCCACATTTAAGCTTATTATAAAGAACACCAAGATATTAATGATGTGACTGACAGTATTGCCTGCCTTTTAATTAAAACAATTTCTACTTTAATAAAATCAATAGACATGTCCTTTTTTGGACTTTTTTGAGTGAAGTGTATCTTTCAGTACCAGTCGAATTTCTGTTGAACCCCCTCAGGGTAACACCTAAAAAGAAAAGGGGGTGTTACAACGTGATGATTGGGTCGATCATATGAACGTGTTCTTCCCGAAGTTTGTGTAAGACTGGAAAAACTGGAAGAACCCCCCCCCCCCCCACACACACACACACAAACACACACACTCCATCTCCCTCATGCTGAGATCACCTGGAATACACCCAATAATCTATAGAGTTTAATGTGAATAATTATGATATAGTATCACACATGTTTGATATCATTTTAAATGTCTCAGTGCGACTGGTACAAAGGTCTCATTCTCAAAGAAGTAAACCAGAAGGTAATAAGGTATTTAAGAGTTTAGAAATAATTCACATTCATAGGAGGGTGTGACTTCCAGGTAAATTATCTCATGCTCTCAGAAGGTGTAAACTCTATACAAATTCCCATTGTTAGCGAATGGTTCCATGTAAATCAACTTACGGTGACAGGATGCACGCAACAGATCTGTCCGTTAAAGACTGTGCTATGACTGTGTGAACATTATATATATACATTGTATATATACCAAGATATTAATAATGTGACTGACAGTATTGCCTGCCTTCTAATTAAAACAATTTCTACTTTAATAAAATCAATTGACATGTCCTTTTTTGTTTTCTTTTGTTTCTGAGATACTGAATTTGGGATTTTCATTAGTTGTCAGTTTTAATCATCACAATTAAATGAAATAAACATTTGAAATATATCAGTCTGTGTGTAATGAATGAATATAATATCCAAATTTCACTTTTTGAATGGAATTACTGAAATAGATCAACTTTTTGATGATATTCTAATTATATGACGAGCACCTGTATATATACAGTATATATATCACTTCACTATTGGACCATACCAACTCTGGTTGTGCTATTTCACTGTGGTCATTTTATGAGCATTGTTGAGATGATCCTCTACACGTCTCCGAGGAAGCGAGAAGTAGGGATCTGGGTGTTACCACGCTGTGGCGAGGCAACAAACACCTTTGGCTATCTTCACTTCACACTCATACTGGATTATGGGATTAAATCATTGCTTCGCTCTCAAATAACCTTCACCATCATCAGTGAACCCATCTAAAGACTGGACATTGACGATAAGTTTAATTCCTTATATTGTCACATTCACACAGAGACAAAGACTGCTAGTTTTCATATGTTGGTTTTTGTTGGGGCAATCATATATATGCACGTGTGGAATAAAATAGAGAAAAAATTATATTTGTTGAGTGAAGTTTATCTTTCAGTACCAGTGGAATTTCTGTTGAACCCCCTCAGGGTAACACCTAAAAAGAAAAGGGGGTGTCACAACGTGATGATTGGGTAGATCATTTGAACGTGTTCTTCCCGAAGTTTGTGTAAGACTGGAAAAACTGGAAGAACCCCCCCCCACACACACAAACACACACACTCCATCTCCCTCATGCTGAGATCACCTGGAATACACCCAATAATCTATAGAGTTTAATGTGAACAATTATCATATAGTATTACACATGTTTGATATCATTTGAAATGTCTCAGTGCGACTGGTACAAAGGTCTCATTCTCAAAGAAGTAAACCAGAAGGTAATAAGGTATTTAAGAGTTTAGAAATAATTCACATTCATAGGAGGTTGTGACTTCCAGGCAAATGATCTCATGCTCTCAGAAGGTGTAAACTCTATTCAAATTCCCATTGTTAGCAAATGGTTCCATGTAAATCAACTTACGGTGACAGGATGCACGCAACAGATCTGTCCGTTAAAGATGACATGATAGTATGTCCCAAAGCTTGCCTACTCTTTTGCTACACACTCAAAAGTATGTACTTTTTCTTCACAAAAAGAGTACATACTTTTAGGTCATAGTATAAGTAAGCGAATTGGGACTGGGCCTTGGACTTTCTCTCCCTGGGGCCGAGTATTGTATTGCGTTTAGCGCTCCCCTATTGTTCGCTACTCTACCGAGCCCATCCTGTGTCCATTGCCTTGCCTGTTTTCCTGTGTTCTGATTCTTGCCCGTCTTTCCTGGATTTACCCTTAGCCTAGCCCTTTGGACTCTGTTAGTGCCTCGTTTGGACTATTGCTGCTTACCTGGATTATCTCTCTTTGCCTTGCCCCTGTTGGATATTGTTCGCTGATCGTCGACCCACGCTTGCCCTAGGATCATTCTGTGTTATACCTCCACCGTTCCTGTTTGCCGTTTATTGACCTTGCCTGTATTACGACCATGTCTTGGATTAAAGCCCTGCATATGAACGTGTTCTTCCCGAAGTTTGTGTAAGACTGGAAAAACTGGAAGAAACCCCCCCCAAGAGGGTGTGATTTCCAGGCAAATGATCTCATGCTCTCAGAAGGTGTAAACTCTATTCAAATTCCCATTGTTAGCAAACGGTTCCATGTAAATCAACTTCTGCCTCCAGTAAGTCTGGGGCGGTGATTAATGTGAATTCCAACTGTGAACTGATTATGCAACTGGCGTGATATATGTACTTGACATAATAAATTGTAAACATTTTATTTTATTCTAATCGACTCGGATATTATGTTCAATAAAGAGTTAAAAAGAATAGTCAAACATTCGCTCACACTTAATGATGCCCAGATATTACTGTATTAAAAACCTTTTTTTTTTGAGTCAGATGAAATAACGAGTTGATACATATAAAAAAAATTATTTCATTTAATCAAATTACTTTGCCACGCGGAAAAACGGGAACGCGCAGAGACCTTCACCCTCTGATCAGAAAATCTTCTTAGGCCCTCTCACTGACCCAGGGTTAGGCTTAGGCCTTCTCACTGACCCAGGGTTAGGCTTAGGCCCTCTCACTGACCCAGGGTTAGGCTTAGGCCCTCTCACTAACCCAGGTTTAGGCTTAGGCCCTCTCACTGACCCAGGGTTAGGCTTAGGCCCTCTCACTAACCCAGGGTTAGACTTAGGCCCTCTCACTGACCCAGGGTTAGACTTAGGCCCTCTCACTGACCCAGGGTTAGGCTTAGGCCCTCTCACTAACCCAGGGTTAGGCTTAGGCCCTCTCACTGACCCAGGGTTAGACTTAGGCCCTCTCACTGACCCAGGGTTAGGCTTAGGCCCTCTCACTGACCCAGGGTTAGGCTTAGGTCCTCTCACTGACCCAGGGTTAGGCTTAGGTCCTCTCACTGACCCAGGGTTAGGCTTAGGTCCTCTCACTGTCCCAGGGTTAGGCTTAGGTCCTCTCACTGACCCAGGGTTAGGCTTAGGCCCTCTCACTGACCCAGGGTTAGGCTTAGGTCCTCTCACTGTCCCAGGGTTAGGCTTAGGCCCTCTCACTGTCCCAGGGACCCAGCACTTCTGGGGTGTTTTTGGGGGCAGGTTATCTCCAACTCACACACTTTTCCCATCCTGCACTGCAATTGAAGAAACATTTGGTTGTTTTGTGTGTCATTTTTACTGTACAATTGACAAATCAAACGATACGATCAGAGATTATTATTCTTATCTGTGAATGTGTTGAGAAAGGTTTATTGATGATTTCTGCTGTTCAGCATTATTATTCCTGACCTAAAAAAAATCACATTTCTGGTTAGTGATTTTTGGAGGTAAACTTGAAAGCAAGATTGATACCAAACTTCATTTTTTTACTGTAAGCGTTTGTGGTTGTGAATACAGTATTACACAGTCCGAAAAACCCATAACTCGACCTTTGACCTTTTATAGGCCTGGTGTTCAGTAAAGTGATGAGTGTTTGCACATGTGTGTGTGTGTGTGTGTGTGTGTGTGTGTGTTTGTGTGTGTGTGTGTGTGTGTGTGTGTGTGTGTGTGTGTGTGTGTGTGTGTGTGTGTGTGTGTGTGTGTGTGTGTGTGTGTGTGTGTGTGTGTGGCTGGCTCTGATGAATTACTGTGGCATTTTAAAAGATTGTGTTTGAAAAAGGAAATCAAGAGACTTCCTGTTAGATTTTTGTGTGTTAAATAGAGATTTGTGTGTTGTGGTTTGCAAAAAAAGTTTTATGCTCCTCCACAGAAGTATCCACCATCACAAAAACACACACACACACACACACACACACACACACACACACACACACACACACACACACACACACACACACACACACACACACACACACACACACACACACACACACACACACACACACACACACACACACACACACACACACACTCTGAGTTTGCTGTGTTTGCTCCCCCATTGCAGATTCGGTGTGTGTTTCTGGTGTTTGAGTGTCAGCTTTCAGGATTTGTGTGACAAGTGTGAATTTTGTGTGTGAGCAGTTGAAAAAAACTGTAAAATATGAGTACAATGTAAAAACTTGTAAGTGCATTGTGTCAAATTATAAATTTTAATGTCAGTACATAGTAGTTAAAGACACCTAATAAAGTGGGACTAAACACTTTTATTTATACTGCACATATTTGTAGAAATGTGGCACATGTAAACTGAACATTCACAGTTGTTTGTTGCACATATAAGCTAATGCTTTCTAACTTCATTAGTGATATTGTTATTGCTATTTCATTACAATGGCAGGCAGACATTACAAATATTCCATAACGGCATTATGAAAGGCAGTTACTGTGAATGAAACATTTATATTAGATAAAACACTTACTTTGTGATTTTGTGTATTGTACTAACACAACTGAAAATATGCTAAAATGTTTTGAAAGTGCACTTGTGATGATCTGTTGTGATATTACAGTTTTTTACAATCACTTTGCTACTATTTTCAGAACCTTGATGTCATTTTTCAAAACTCTAGACACAAAACTCAAAACGGTTATCACTTGTAACACAGGTTGTCTAATGTTCAAAGCATTGCATTGTGCATTCACATCTTTAAAGAAATCTTGCACTTGCACAATCATTGGTTCAAAAAACAAATTTACTGTGAAATACCATTGAAACACAACTATAGATCACCCACACACAAGCAACCGATAGTTTCACTCTGTCATTGTTCGTACAATCATTAACTATTGTAGAACAAAATAGGTGATACAGGTTTCATTATGGTACTACATGTACAGTAAATACCTCTGTTACTGTAAAGTACTGCAGTAGTAGAGAGAATACAGACAAAGTGGAATCATTGAACAAAGTTTGTAATATATTGATGCAAAACACTACAGTACAATCACAACATTGGTTTATTTTAATCAAAGCAAAAATACAGTAATTAGCTATGAAATAGAAAAGAAAAGACAGTACTGTAAACAATCAAATGCAATGAAATAGAAAAGAAAAGACAGTACTGTAAACCATCAAATGCAGTGTTCCTCAACTTGCTTGCACTGTAAGAAATAAAACAGCAGTGATTACTGTACTTCTACATTGTCATCAACTCTGTGTTGTGGATTTGGCCACAGGTTCTCATCTACATCACAATGGATGTTTTCATTAGCCAAACATCTTGGAAAAAACCTTCGGGCATGGCGAATCCAGGCCTGACGCTGGTCTGCTGTGATGTCATTGCAGGCGTCATCCATGGCCTGGAGAAGAGTGACTTGTTCATGAGGGTGCCTATCATGAACCTTCCATCTCCATGCGGAGAAAAATTCCTCAATCGGGTTAAGGAAGGGGGAGTATGGGGGTAAATACAGGGTGGTAAATTGTGCATGGGCCTGAAACCATGCTTGCACCACATGAGCATGATGGAACCTGACATTGTCCCAGACAATGACATAGGTCACACCTTCAGCTCTACAAACCTGTTCGAGCTCATCAAGAAAGGTGACAAGGAGAGCTGCATTATATGGTCCAATATGAGGTCTGCGTCCCACCACACCATCTTCTGATATAGCCGCACACATGGTAATGTTGGCCCCACGTTGTCCAGGTACTTGGATGGTTGCCCGCTGGCCAATGAAATTACGACCTCTCCTCCTTGTCTTGGCCAGATTAAAACCTGCCTCATCCAAATATATGAATTTGTGATGGTCGTCATCAGCATCCAGCTCCATCACCCTCTAAAAATACATTTTGGAAAGAGATTTAGAGATTACCGTACAATGTAGAATTTTTGGGAATGTTTTTACAACAGCCGTCTTGAAACTGAACTTACCTGAACATACTCAGTCCTCATTTGTTTCACTCTGTCTGCATTTCTTTCGAAAGGCACATGGTATAGTTGTTTTATAGATACCTGGTGCCTTTTCAGTATGCGTGCAATAGTCGGCAAACTTATGGATCCCACATTGTTGAACATGTCTTCATTGTCCAAGATATGCTGGCGAATTTCTGTAAGGCGAATATCATTTCTGGCCCGAACCAAATCGACCACAGCCTGCTCTTGCTGGTCAGTTAGAATTTTGCCTCTGCCTCCACTATTTGGCCTAGTCACAATTCTACAGGGAACATTAGAGTAAGAAGACACTTGGTCACATCACCTATTCTGTGATACACATTGGTATGCAGTCATTTGACAATTGAGAGTAGCATAATGTTTAGTGCATGCTGATAACTTACCGGTTCTCATTGCGGAAAGTTCTGATTATTGAGGCCACGGTTGACCTTCTCAGGTTTGGTTGTATCATTGTAGCCGCCTCAGTCATTGTCATGCCATGATTTATGACATGGTCTACAACTATTGCCCGAATTTCATTGGACACTCTATGCTGTTGCTGCCGCTGTCTTGGTCCGTGGCCTTGTCCTCTACCACGTTCCTCCACACCTCTCAAACGAGGCCCACGACCACCTCTCAGAAGGGCTGCCTGTCCCCTACCACGTTCCCCCACACCTCTCAAACGAGGCCCACGACCACCTCTCAGAAGGGCTGCCTGTCCTCTACCATTCCTTTGACCAACACGTCTTCCTCGTCTTCCTCGTCTTCCTCGTCTTCCTCGTCTTCCTCGTCTTCCTCGTCTTCCTCCCACCACTGCTTGACCTCCATTGTGACCTGGATCACCTGCTGGCTCCATGTTACGTATCACTATGCTCTTGCAATTGGATCCCAATCAACTCTTTATATACTCATTCCACAATGTGCCCTCAATCATCAGTAACGAGTTGGCAGAATTGGACAAGCAATTCCAAGGGCCTGCATCTCTACAGTGCAGTACTGTCAATACTTTAAATAGTCTGAAAAGGTGGTACAGTATTTGGGACCATAGACACAGTGTCTGATGAAGCATTACAGTATGATATAAAATATTAGGCTACATCCATGGATATTGTAGCCTAATTGGTTCATGCTCCACGCTGATTGGTGACAATGAATCTCGTTATCTTGAAACTTTCATGATTTACTGTAAACATGGAAGATTGTTTGTCTGTTTCCATACAACTATGCATTAAGAGTAACGCAACAGTTACTTATCATTTTGAGCAGTTGTATCAATTGATAGTTAGATCAGTGTAAGGAAATGAATAGACATTCATTTGAAATGTAATGTGTGAATTGCCTTTTGAAATAGTAGTACTGTGATGTTAAGTTGTGTCATATTGAACAAGTGATTTTTGTTGAATGAACAAATGATCTAAGTTTTATGTGTATTGTATCCAAACAATTGAGAAAAGGGTTAGAGTTTTGAAAAATGTGCATTTTGATAATTGGTTGTGAGTTTTGTGTCTAGAGTTGTGAAAAATGACATCAAGGTTCTGAAAATAGTAACAAAGTGATTGTAAAAAACTGTAGCTCTAAGAGTTTTGAAAATGTACACCTTGTGACAATAGTACCACAGCGAATAAAGACACTGTAATTAAACCTGATTTGTCCTGATCGGCCACATGATGGCGCAAGATCACACACTAATAAACGCAAACGATCGACTTTACTACAGAATAGCATGCTGTAGTTTTAAAACAAACAAATAATTAAATATTCCCTCATTATTTATTGATTTACTTATTTTCCGTCAGTTCATCAGTTGGTATTCCTTTCTATTAAAGATTCTATAACATCTCTAAAGAATCTGCATTATTATTTCTAAACAATATTGGCACGTGGAAAAATCGACCCTTTTTGCATCAAAAAATGTATTCAATATGACGCTTTTATCTTTTTACTGTATGTGTGAAGGTACCAATTTAGAAATATCAGTGTAACAAATATAAATGACAGTAATAACATAATTCAACTTATTGAATAAAAAACCGTATCGATCCAAATTGTGACAGGGGTGGTCGTTTGGTAAAGACCGATAAAGAAACAACAATATATTTATTTGCTCTGATATGTTGGTTAGCTGAAGCAGTGGCAGTGTGTGTAATAACTCCTTCACGGCTGGGAGTGTGTGTTCACACACGGTTAGTGCAGTAAAGCTGTGGGTTCGGCCGCGGACCCCCCTCCCGCTCGCAGTGGTTCAGTCCATTAAAAATCATTATAAAAACTCCATCCGCGAGACTCAAACCGCAGAAGAACCGCTAAGATGGAGCAGACCAAAGTAATCAAGCCAGAAACCCTGGATGATCTGATTAAAACTCTGCGCAAGATTTATGAAAGAGGCCGTGATAAGGTTAATGTGAAGGAAGTGCAGAGCATCATGGAAGCCTATGAAAGTAAACCTCAGGAGTGGGAGAAATTCGCCTACTTTACAGAGGGCAGGTAATTATTATTAATGCTGTTGTTATTAACGATATATTACTTGTCATTTATTACTAAATAATGTTTAGGCAGTTATTTTGCTATACTCTGCTAATATTACGCTTTTATGCGTACAATCACCAGGATATATATATATATATATATATATATATATATATATATATATATATATATATATATACACTGCCGTTCAAAAGTTTGGGGTCGGTAAGATTTTTAATGTTTTTAAAAGAAGTCTCTTCTGCTCACCAAGGCTGCATTTATTTGATTAAAAATACAAAACAAACCCAGTAATATTGTGAAATATTATTCTAACTTAAATCAGCTGTTTTCCATGTGAATATATAATAAAGTGTAATTTATTCCTGTGATCAAAGCTGAATTTTCAGCATCATTACTCCAGTCTTCAGTGTCACATGATCCTGCAGAAATCACTATAATATGATGATTTGATGCTCAAGAAACATTTATGATTATTATCAATGTTGGAAACAGCTGTGTACCATTTTTTTAGGAGTCTTTGATGAACAGAAAGTTAAAAACAACAGCATTTATTTGAAATAGAATCTTTTGTAACATTATAAATGTCTTTACTGTCACTTTTGATCAATTTAATTCCTCCTTAATGAATAAAAGTATTGATTTATTTTATTTATTTCCCCCAAAAAATAAAATAAAAATTCTTACTGGTCCCAAAGTTTTGAAGTGTTTAATGTTAAAAAAGATTATATTTCAGATAAATGCTGTTCTTTTGAACTTTCTATTTATCAAAGAATCCAGAAATAAAAATGTAAAAAACTGTTTTCAACACTGATAATAATCATAAATTTGCTCCTTGGCCTCTGTCCATCATGGCCTCCTAATCATCCCCATATATACTGATTGGCTTCATCACGGTCTCCTCTCCACCAGTAAGCTGGTGTGTGTGTGTGTGTGTGTGGTGGGCGTTCTGCCGTTCTGCCGTCGCATCATCCAGGTGGAGCTGCACATTGCTGGTGGTTGAGGAGATTCCCGTTCTATGTAAAGCGCTTTGAGGTCCCAGAAAAAGCGCTATATAAATGTAACAAATTATTATTATTAATCATAAATGTTTCTTGATCATCAAATCATCATATTATAGTGATTTCTGCAGGATCATGTGACACTGAAGACTGGAGTAATGATGCTGAAAATTCAGCTTTGATCACAGGAATAAATTACACTTTATTATATATTCACATAGAAACAGCTGATTTACACTCAATTTACTGGAATCAGTATGCGTAGGGAGTAGCCTAACCTAACCCTATCTGATTCCTGCAGTGTGTGAGGGTTCATTCATTCACCAGCAGCAACAACAAACAGTGATTTTATTAATAAATCATCATTAATCAACTAAATCAACTAAATCAACTCGTATAGGAAGGAATTTTTTTAAACTGTCTGAAAGCCCATTTCTGCCACATAAGAAATATTCATGCTTTTGTTAATCATAATAATTATGACAAAAGTCGAAATGATGATTAAAAAAGTCATAACTACGATGTGCTAAGTCCATAGCTGTCAACATTGAACGTTGAAAATAAGGGAGATTTCCCGGAATCCATCCCCAAAAAACATTCATTCCCCACTAATCATTAACAGTCTAAAGAGTTTATAACTACATATAGGATTACATGTGAGAGAGACAAAGCGTTTACATGGACACTTATAATCGGATTGACGGCTCAATCGGACTAAAAAACCTTCATGTAAACGCCTTAATTGATCCGATTGAGCTCGATCCGATTGAAATTTCGATCGGATTGAAAGGGGTGGTTTACTCCTTTTGTAATCCGATCGAGAGAACATGTAAACACTTGATCGGATTGAAAACCGAAACTTAAAGGACTGCGAATGATTAGATGATTATGATTAGAAAAGGTTAAATGATCCTGAAAAGACACTTGTGCTGCTCGAGGTTCAAAATGAGCAACGCGTTCTCATCCCAATGAGTCATATACGCATATCCTACGCACATGGCACCCTTTAGCGTAAATATAACACGCACAGAGTATGGGTAGGTTTAGGTCTGGGGTAGGGTTGGGGTTAGACCACTAGGAGGCGCCTTCTGCCCCATATATATCTGCGTGTTATATTTACGCTAAAGGGTGCCATGTGCGTAGGATATGTACGCTTTGGCAAAAGAGTCGTATATGACGCAAACTTGGAAACCAAAACTCGTTTGATTCATGGCTTTTCTCAGAGGTTTAGATCAAGACATGTTTTGATATAGTTCATATAAACATTGAAAATAGTTTTTTTGTGCATTTTTCATAACAATAAACGTAATACACATCTATAACTTTTTTTTCTTCGCTTCATCAATAATCTGTCCGTGTCTCCGTTAGAAAGAGAGAAACTTCAGTCTGTGCTTCAAAACATTCGAGGTTTTCCACAGTTTAACACATTTCATTTCACATCGTCTGTGACTGTGCTCAAAAAGTGAATAACAGGTAATAAATGGATCATAACTATTCCATAAATGGAATTTAGTACAGTAAAATCTCCTCAAAATAAAAAATAAAAATATGAAAAAATATTATATAAAAAATATCTAAAATATAGTACAATCATTTCATTTAAATAAAAAAAATCTGGTCATTTTTGACGTGAGGAACAGCAGAGGGTTAATTTCAACTTTTTATTTAGTTATTACTTTTTAATCTCATTTTTATGACTTAGTCTGTCATAGTTCTGATCTCCAGAGACATGTCTGATAAAACAGTGTCTTACAGGTACACCAGGAATCTGGTGGATGAGGGAAACGGAAAGTTCAACCTGATGATCCTGTGCTGGGGTAAAGGATACTGCAGGTAAACACACACACACACACACACACACACACACACACACACACACACACACACACACACACACACACACACACACACACACACACACACACACACACACACACACACACACACACACACTCTCACACACACACACACACACACACACACACACACACACACACACACACACACACACTAACACACACACACACACACACACACACACACTCTCACACACACACACACACACACACACACACACACACACACACACACACACACACACACACACACACTCTCACACACACACACACACACACACACACACACACACACACACACACACACACACACACACACACACACACACACACACTCACACACACACACACACTCACATACACACTCACACACACACACACACACACACACACACACACACACACACACACACACACACACACACACACTCACACACACACACACACACACACACACACACACTCTGAGTTTGCTGTGTTTGCTCCTCACAGCAGTATCCACGATCACACAGACGCGAGCTGCTTCATGAAGATCCTGCAGGGTCAGATGAAGGAGACGCTGTTCGAGTGGCCGGATCCCAAACTTCCGGCCGGGATGGTGCAGAAATCCCAGCGGGTCCTGCTGGAGAACCAGTGCGCTTACATCGAAGGTGAGAAAACCACATCACATTACACTCTTAAACATAAAGGATCTGTGCACAGCAAAATCCCAGAGTTAAATTAACTCTGCTCTGAGTACATATGGACTGGTAAATGGACTTTATATAGCGCTTTAACAGACCCATGGCCACCAAAGCACTTTACATATTGCCTCACATTCACCCTTTCACTCACTCATTCATACACCAACGGCGGTGTCAGCCATGCAAGGCGCATCCAGCTCGTCGGGAGCAGCGTGTGTGTGTGTGAGTAAGTGAGTGTGAGTGAGTGTGAGCAGCTGAGGTTAGGAGTCCTGCTCATGGACACTTCGACACTTGGTCAGGGGGAACCGGGTATCGAACCACCAACCTTCCGGTTTGTAGACAACCTACATGAACTACTGAGCCACTGCCGCCCCATAACCCTAACTCATATGGTCACACTCTAAAGAGTGTTAAAGCATAATTGAGTATAAATGATGAACACCTGCTGTCAACAATAAACTGAAGTAAAGAGAAACAACAAGATCAGAAAAGAGAAACACTGTAACATTTAGTCCACTGATGGCAAGTTGTTGAACCGAAGTGCAGTTTATTAATACTCAAAATAAGATCAAATGTAAAACAAAGGCATGGCGTGAAACTCAAAACGTGAACATGGATGTGACGCTTCCCAACAGTGGTTACACGTAACAATACATTTACAAGGACTAATGACAAGACAAGGGACACCTGTGCACAATGATACAATGAACCAATAAGAAATTGACACATAAAAGGGAACACATGATAGGATCACATGACTAAGACATGAAACAAGACATGACAAACACAAGAACTACAACTGACTTTAGCCACAGCCTTAGATGAAATCAACTGAAGATAAAAGAAGACATTAAATCTCTCCACAAACAGCATTACCAGCTTTACTTATTAATAACCAGTTTGACTTTATTTCTGCCTTTCTTTTTGAGAATTAACAGAGGTTTAGATATTGCTGTTTTATTAAAAATGTTTGGTCACTATTATGGTGATCAGTGCAACGAATCGATAAAATCGATAAAAATCGATTATTAAAAGAGTTGGCAACGAATTTCACGCGATAATCACGCGATTATTACGCCAGTCAATAATTCGCAGAGATGTTTGAGTATAAATAAAAAAAGTTGAGTTGAGCGTGGAGTGGAGCAGATCTATGAGGCGCCGGACTGGACAAAAGCGAAGCGAACTCCGCGAGCGCGCGAGAGAGATCGAGTGTGTCTGAGCATTGGTAAATTGGTACATACTACATAGTAATGTATAATTACTATACGCACAACCGGCGCAACGTCATAGAATGTCTCTGAACAGATTCACACCCACTTTTAGGGTAAAATAAAAAGACTTCCCATAGACTTCAGTACAAAATAGCGTCACAAAACAACGTCCGTACACTGTCGACAGGCGTGAATAACTTAAGAAATCAGTAATATAAAACATGTCAAGTAATTATATACCATAGAGCAAATATACCATAGAGCTTGAAAGATACATCAACAAACTTAATTTAGTCAATTTAAAAACATGTCCTTTCATTCTACCAGCGTCAAATTGGTGTAACAACCCCACCCAGTGGCCAGAGGTGTAACTACCCCACCCAGTGGCCAGAGGTGTGACTACCCCACCCAGTGGCCAGAGGTGTAACTACCCCACCCAGTGGCCAGAGGTGTAACTACCCCACCCAGTGGCCAAAGGTTTAACAACCCCACCCAGTGGGCAGAGGTGTAACTACCCCACCCAGTGGCCAGAGGTGTAACTACCCCACCCAGTGGCCAGAGGTGTAACTACCCCACTCAGTGGACAAAGGTGTAACTACCCCACCCAGTGGCCAGAGGTGTAACTACCGCACCCAGTGGCCAGAGGTGTAACTACCCCACCCAGTGGCCAGAGGTGTTTTACCCGGACATTTACTAGTAGTCGTACCGCATCGAGTAACCATGGTAAGCCAGTGAATGATTTTACTTCGTTTTTTAAAGTAAACACCTTTAAATATATATATTATGTCTTATAATATACATTACAATATATCTTATAATATATATAACCCCACTGGGTGGGGCTGTTACACCAATTTGACGCTGGGAGAATGAAGGGACATGTTTCTAAATTGACCAAATTGAGTTTGTTGATGTATTTTTCAAGCTCTATGGCAGGCAGGGTGGACATATAATTACTTGACATGTTTTATATTAGTGATTTCTTAAGTTATTCACGGCTGCCGGCTGTGTGCGGACGTTGGTTTGTGCCGTTATTTTGTATTGAAGTCTATGGGAAGTCTAGTTTGTTTTCCCCTAAAAAGGGGCGGGGACGAAATTGACAGTTAAGTTCACGGATGTGCCGGTAGTGCGTATATAAGAGACATGGAAGTTCGATAAATGGACAACAATATAAATAAAAACAATAATTAAATTTTGAACTGCATGAGCTGAAACTCTTCCCTGTTCCAGACTCCATCGGGCTTCACCGCATGGAGAACGTGAGTTACACTGAGAACGCGGTCAGTCTTCACCTCTATAGTCCCATGTTCAAGACCTGCCAGACCTTCGACCAGCACACCGGATACCGCAAAGAGGCCGATATGACCTTCTGGAGCCGATACGGGGAGAGGACACCTTCTGTAAGTGTGCGAGAGTCCTTCATCCTCGTTTCATCATTCAAATGTGTGTTTGCTTTAAAGTCATCATGAAACGGAGGTCTTTTCTATTCTATTGTCTATTCGGTGTCGAATATCCGAGTGAAACGCTTCAGGAACAAGAACACATGTGGGTGGGGCTTGATTGTGTTTGTGGGGAATTGATTGGATGGTTGTGGTTTGCTATTGGCTGATCTCATGTGAGTGACAGGTTGCCCCATTCTCATCATCAGAGAAGAGAACTTATTCTGATTCAAGATTATTAACACAATAATGATGTGTTTATGATAAACACTATAATATTCCATAAAACACTGTTAGTTTTTATTTCATGGTGACTTTAAAGTGTCATGAAACCCCCCTGTTTTATCTTGGTCGTTCACACCTCAGAGTTGTAAAAGGTCTCTAGAAATGTGTGTATAAAGCTGTGGAAAAGTGGGAGAGTAGAGGGGGGAAGAGGGGAGACAACAACCAATAAAACACAGACATGCAACACTTATTATACAGACACATGAATATTAAAATATGACCTCCGAGAGAAAAAAACAGAGTTGAGGGTTAAAAATCGAACCCTATATTACAAACTGCCAAAACGAGGGAGAAACACGGAAGAACATTTAAAAGGTCTAATAATAATATTTTCAGTACATTTATGAGCACTGCAGTCTCTGAACAAACGACGCGTCAGTTTAACAGAAAGAATACAGGCATAGTTACTTCTTTGACCATTGTTTTTTGATTTTTCAGGTCTACATCATTGTATTCTGTGTATCAGAATAATCCATTGTGTCATCGCGTTCATAATCAGACGTACAGCTGTATCAGTGTCCTTATTTGCACTTATATTTCATTTGAAGACATGATTAAAAATGTGCGCATACACGGTGCTGTTTCACGTTTAGATAACTAGAGTATATGAAATATGTCCATAAAAGCTTGAAACGCGCTCGCTCCGGTCCGTATATGAAAGATATGATCCACGTTGCAAGCGTTCACGCTCCGAAAGTTGTTTGAATTCTCCTGTAATGCAATGATCTCATGCATAATACAGCGCAGTGATTGGATAGATTAAGCTCTTTCTCATGAATAAACGCAGAGAGTAGCTCGAGGGTCAGCTGACGTAGAATCGTGCCGCAGCCAATCACACACTCCGACTCGCTTCTACTTCACATTCAGACAATTTTTAGAACATATTTTTGTTGGCTGTGTTTCACTGCAGAAGTTCTTATACTGGATCATATTTTCAGGAATGAACTCGAAGCTACAGAGGAAAATTATCATTCAATGAAAATCAAGGGCAGTTTCCAATAACAACTGAAGTGCTATTATTATTCACAGCATCACTCACTTCCTGTTGAGGGGTTTAAACAACAACACTTAATATCCAGTAATAATACCCAGCAAACAATAGCCGTAATTTCACCGGTTAACTACTGACCCGATATAGTATGAGTGTGTTAATATGAGTTACACACTTCTAGACAAAATAACCTTGAATTTGGTTACATGTCGTTTTTGCCAAAATAACGTGCAAGATGTTTGATATATTTCCATCATGTAAGTAAAGTCAACAGTGATTACAAGGTTTTTGGTTTAATTTCTTCACTCATTTCATTTCTTTGTTATCTAATTGATGACTAGTCTATTCTTGGGCGATGGTTTAGACGTCTATTACATTTTCACTGACAGCCCAAATTTTTCCTTGTTTTAGCCTCAACATCAGGGCTGTGTGTGGACGGATATTAGACGGTTTTTAAATGCAGCATGCATTGTTTGCTGGGTAATGATCTGACTGCACTGACACAAACGAGGACAAAACTTGAGCTGAATAATGACTCTATTTTCTTCTGTCTCATATTTGATGAAGTTTGCATCATTAGTTCGCTTTATTATGACCGAAGCTGAGCCTGGAAGCTTCTGATCCAGTGTGACTCTGTTCTCTCGTGTGCTGGAAAAGGGTTTTCTTGATGCACTCTTGTGCCAAATGTCGAGAGGGCGTAACCCTAACCCTGGGTCAGTGAAAGGGCCTAAGCCTAACCCTGGGTCAGTGAGAGGGCCTAAGTCTAACCCACCTTAACAACTGTAAGCCCGGCTGGATCGGCCCAAAGAAGATTTTCTGATCAGAGGGTGAAGGTCTCTGCGCGTTCCTGTCTTTCCGCGTGGCAAAGTAATTTGATTAAATTAAATAATTTTTTTTTATATGTATCAACTCATTATTTCATCTGACTCCATAAAAGAAAAAGGTTTTAATGATATCTGGGCATCATTAAGTGTGAGCGAATGTTTGACTATTCCTTTTAACTCTTTATTGAACATAATATCCGAGTCGGTTAGAATAAATTAAAATGTTTACAATTTATTATGTCAAGTACATATATCATGCCAGTTGCATAATCAGTTCATAGTTGGAATTCACATTAATCACCACCCCAGACTTACTGGAGGCAGAAGTTGATTTACATGGAACCATTTGCTAACAATGGGAATTTGAATAGAGTTTACACCTTATGAGAGCATGAGATCATTTACCTGGAAGTCACACCCTCCTATGAATGTGAATTATTTCTAAACTCTTAAATACCTTATTACCTTCTGGTTTACTTCTTTGAGAATGAGACCTTTGTACCAGTCGCACTGAGACATTTCAAATGATATCAAACCTGTTTAATACTATATGATAATTATTCACATTAAACTCTATAGATTATTGGGTGTATTCCAGGTGATCTCAGCATGAGGGAGATGGAGTGTGTGTGTGTGTGTGTGTGTGTGTGAGGGGGGGGGGTTCTTCCAGTTTTTCCAGTCTTACACAAACTTCGGGAAGAACACGTTCAAATGATCTACCCAATCATCACGTCATTCCGACCAACTGTCAACAATCAGTGATCAACATGTCTACCCAGGGCCGTGGGAAGTAGTGGTGCTAACCCTGTTGGAAAATGCAGACATTACAGCACTCTCTGACAGATGCAAAACATTAATTATTAATTATTAAAATAACGCAAAGCATCATTGTCAACTGACGTCACGTAGCCTACTGTAGCTTAGCTAGTGTACCCGCTGTGCCCTGTCAGCCTGTGGACCTTTTAATTATGTGCAGGGCCGGCGCGTCCATATAGGCGATCTAGGCAATTGCCTAAAGCGGCACTATTGTAAGGGCGGCAAAATGTGTGCCAACCGGGAATGAACAATTCACAACATAGGCTATGCCTAGCTAATAAGGAGAGCTAAGTTATTGTTAGAATACAGCTGGATTTTCACTGGAACCAGTGCTCTTACACACTCCTCACCTGAGTCCCCAGTGCTCTTACACACTCCTCACCTGAGTCCCCAGCGCTCTTACACACTCCTCACCTGAGTCCCCAGCGCACTTACACACTCCTCACCTGAGTCCCCAGCATTCTTACACACCTCTCACCTGAGTCCCCAGCGCTCTTACACACTCCTCACCTGAGTCCCCAGCGCTCTTACACACTCCTCACCTGAGTCCCCAGTGCTCTTACATACTCCTCACCTGAGTCCCCAGAGCTCTTACACACTCCTCACCTGAGTCCCCAGCGCTCTAACACACTCCTCACCTGAGTCCCCAGCGCTCTAACACACTCCTCACCTGAGTCCCCAGCGCTCTTACACACTCCTCACCTGAGTCCCCAGCGCTCTAACACACTCCTCACCTGAGTCCCTCAGCGCTCTTACACACTCCTCACCTGAGTCCCCAGCGCTCTTACACACTCCTCACCTGAGTCCCTCAGCGCTCTAATACACTCCTCACCTGAGTCCCCAGCGCTCTTACACACTCCTCACCTGAGTCCCCAGCGCTCTTACACACTCCTCTCCTGAGTCCCCAGCGCTCTTACACACTCCTCACCTGAGTCCCCAGCGCTCTAACACACTCCTCACCTGAGTCCCCAGCGCTCTTACACACTCCTCACCTGAGTCCCCAGAGCTCTTACACACTCCTCACCTGAGTCCCCAGCGCTCTTACACACTCCTCACCTGAGTCCAGAGCGCTCTTACACACTCCTCACCTGAGTCCCCAGCGCTCTTACACACTCCTCACCTGAGTCCCCAGCGCTCTTACACACTCCTCACCTGAGTCCCCAGCGCTCTTACACACTCCTCACCTGAGTCCCCAGCGCTCTTACACACTCCTCACCTGAGTCCCCAGTGCTCTTACACACTCCTCACCTGAGTCCCCAGCGCTCTTACACACTCCTCACCTGAGTCCCCAGCGCTCTTACACACTCCTCACCTGAGTCCCTAGCGCTCTTACACACTCCTCACCTGAGTCCCCAGCGCTCTTACACACTCCTCACCTGAGTCCCTAGCGCTCTTACACACTCCTCACCTGAGTCCCCAGCGCTCTTACACACTCCTCACCTGAGTCCCCAGTGCTCTTACACACTCCTCTCCTGAGTCCCCAGCACTCTTACACACTCCTCACCTGAGTCCCCATCGGTCTTACACACTCCTCACCTGAGTCCCCAGCGGTCTTACACACTCCTCACCTGAGTCCCCAGCATTCTTACACACCTCTCACCTGAGTCCCCAGCGCTCTTACACACTCCTCACCTGAGTCCCCAGCGCTCTTACACACTCCTCACCTGAGTCCCCAGTGCTCTTACACACTCTTCACCTGAGTCCCCAGCGCTCTAACACACTCCTCACCTGAGTCCCCAGCGCTCTTACACACTCTTCACCTGAGTCCCCAGCGCTCTAACACACTCCTCACCTGAGTCCCCAGTGCTCTTACACACTCCTGACCTGAGTCCCCAGCGCTCTTACACACTCCTCACCTGAGTCCTCTCTTGTTTAATTTCTCACATGATCCCTTCTTTCTCTGCCAGTGTGTTTTTTCTGTCATTCTCCAGTCATTCAAATATGGTTATGTTTAGTCTTGTCAAGTTTTCTGATCATGTTTTGTTTCTCCTAGTCCTGTATCTTAGTTTTCCTCAACCATTTTATAATCTGCCTCTGTTATTGGACCTTTGCCTGTACCTGGATTATTCTCTGCCCTGTTCCTTGGACTGTGTTTGCTGGTTCTGACCCTGCCTCTTGACACTCTCCTGTCTCCTTGGACTATGAGATCGTCTCTTCCCCCTAATGCTCGGTGGCTCGACTGCCTGATCTTATATTGATTCCTTTTACTTTGATGTTTGTCCAGTAAACACTGTTGGATCTGCTCTTGGGTTCCAGGGGTTTCAGAGATGCTGCTGCCGCCGTCTTTAGCCTCTTGCTGGAGCGCCTGACTCTCACGCCGGAGACCCGGGTTCGAGGCCCGCGCAGAGCGAGTCGGCCCCGGGCGGAGGGGTTACACACTTATGATGGACTTCAAAAAATATACAGCCATTCACTGCCATTATAAAGCTCGGAAGAGCTAGGACATTTTTTAATATAACTCTGATTGTATTTGTCTGAAAAAGAAATTCATACACCTAGGATGACTTGAGGGAGAGTAAATCATGGGCTAATTGAAATTTTTGGGTGAACTATCCCTTTAATTCGAAGGGAAACAAGATTATTTCTCTGACTCCACTGACAGATATTTTTTCTTGTATTAAACACAAACAAAAATTTTCAGTCTTACTGTATTATTTATTTATTTTTTACTAATTTGCAATTAATGGCAGGATGCACAATTTCTCCACTGGTTTTACCATGGCAATGGAAGTAATCATTAGGGCATCAAAATGGGTAGTAGGAGGAGAGCGCTTGGCTTCTGGGATGCGACAACCACCAATCAGAGCATACATGAATGAGATGACAACCATGACTACAACAGTAGCCTGCACTAATCGGTTATTGGGCAAGTTAACCGATAACTTTGAATGGGCACAAATGCAATTTAAGCCCTCTAAATCAAGGAGCATCTCGATAATTAAAGGCAAGGTGGTAGATAAAACATTCTTCATTAATGTTGAGGCAATACCAACAGTTTCTGAGAAGCCAGTGAAGAGTCTTGGGAGATGGTACGATGAGGATCTAAAGGACACAGTTCGAGTGGGAGAAGTTAGACGACAAGCAGTGGAAGGGTTGAAGAGCATAAACAGCTGCGCTCTACCAGGGAAACTAAAACTCTGGTGCTTTCAGTTTGGTCTACTGCCAAGGTTGCTGTGGCCACTGACTGTGTACAAGGTTTCTTTGACAACAGTGGATAAGCTGGAAGCGTTACAGCAGTTTTTTTCAATTGTTTACACGCAATTTTGAAAACCGGGTTCTTCTTTTCAAAATTTAATCACAATTATCCAAACACCACACTCAATTGGCATAATTCCTAGATTGTTTGCAAAATGACACACTTCTGTCAAAACATACACACTTCAGTCAAAAGATATACACATATTTGTGAAAATGCTATTAGTTTTCATTTAACCAACACAGTCCTCAATGATCAGACACTATTGCAACCAGTTTCACACTGCTGTGATAAATAAAAAACACATTTGTAAAAAAAACTATTTTTAGGAAATAGCATGTGCTAGATTTTTGGACAGACATTGTTATGTAAGGGATAATTTAGATGAAAAAAAAATTGTGACAAACAAACAACATTCTTCATGATTAGTTCGAGATATAGAGAGAATGTACACAAATAGGCCTACTATAAACTTACCAAGCACTGCACAACACTGATTTCTGCAGACTCATATTTCAAGTATTTATTTACAGTATTTCTTACCATAATCAGTTACATTAATCAACCAACAATGAAATCAATGAAAAAAATAAAATCTGTAGACAAATAAAAATTACTGCATGAAGTACATACAGTTTGACTCGGAAAGACAAGAATACTGTAACTATTCAGTTACAGTATCAACCAGAGATTTGGTTGAACTCTTTGTCCAGCTTCCATCGGTGTCAGTCCATGGTTGATAACATGGTCAATAAGTTTTGCACGGATTTCTTGAGTCAAATTTGGTCCTCGTCTTCTTTGTTCAGGTTCTATCAACTCTACAAGTCCTTCTCTACCTCTTCCTCTACCTAGGCCACTTCCTCTATCCCCTTCTTCTCCTCTTCCTCTACCTCTTTCTCCTCTTCCTCTACCTCCTTCATCTCCTCTTTGAGCTCCCCCTCTTATTCTCACTCTTCTTCTTCTTCTTCTTCTTCTTCTAGCTCCTTCCATTTTTGTTGAAGACAGGTGAACTCACCTGCTGCCTTTTATAGCACAATTGAGTGCTGCGTTTTCAAATTAGAACATGTGTGCTTCCACGCCTGATGGATGTGCATATCCAATTCATTCATTAGTGTGGTCAATGGCAAACCGGGGCTTTGTAATGACAAGGAAGTAACCTCACAATCCTTATCTGTGTCTAAGGTGAGAAAATGTGTGTAGAGTTTTACAAATCACTGTGTGTACTGTTTTGCAAAAAGGGTGAAGCTGACAACTTGCTTACAATTGTGCAAATCTAGGCTGGTGTTTTGCTCCTTGAGTGTAAGATTTTGCTAATAGTGGGAAAGTTTTAATTTTAGTGTGTAAGCAATTGAAAAAAACTGTAATAAGTTCATATATCAGGAAATGGTTGGGAGTTCCACGCTGCCTCAGCAGAGTGGGACTTTGTAGTAAAGGAATATTGCAGCTGCCAGTCTCTGCTTTAACTGAGGAGTTTAAGTGCGCCAAGGTCAGGCTGGAAATGACCTTAGTAGAGTCACGCGACAAATGTGTAAGGAAGGCAGCACCTGTGTTAAAAACTGGTAGAAAGTGGTCAGCAAAGAAATCTGTGGAAGAGGCAAAGGCTGCCCTTCAAATTGGTGATATCGTGGGGCAGGTACAGCATGGAAGAGGGGGTTTTGGGCTCAGTTTAGCTCCTCCTAAATGGCACAAGGCAGCCCCTGCTCAAAGGAGGAAGCTGGTAGTCAACGAGGTGCGAAAGCAGGAGGAGAGGATGAGGTGTATAAAGGCCATTTCCCAGGCCAAGCAGGGAGAGTGGATGAGATGGGAGAGTGTGGAACAACGCAAGATGGGCTGGCAAGACCTTTGGTCAATGGAAGAGAGTAGGATCAGTTTCCTTATCAGGTCAACTTATGATGTTCTCCCATCACCGCATAACCTAAACCTCTGGGTAGGAGAGGATCCCTCTTGTCCTTTGTGTTCATCACCTGCCACATTAAGGCACATTTTGACAGGATGTAAGGTGGCTCTTAGCCAAGGTCGGTTTACTTGGCACCATGACCAAGTACTCCGATGTTTGGCTTTAGCATTGGAAGATAAGCGTAACATGACCAATAAGTTGCCACCTGTTCTAGCAAAACATTACACACACAAGACAATATTCCTCCGCCCAGGCGAGCGACCACCAAGAAAAGGTGTTAAAACCAATTCTTGCCCAGGACAACTGGAAGCTGCTAGGGACTGGAATATGCTGGCTGATCTTGATCAACGACTTATTTTTCCACCTGATATTGCCACCACTAACCTTCGACCAGATATTGTTTTGTGGTCTGGATAAGCACGCATTGTTCAACTGATAGAGTTAACAGTGCCATGGGAGGATGCAGTAGATGAGGCATATGAGAGGAAGAAACTGCGGGATGCTCAGCTGGCCACTGAAGTAGAACAGCGAGGATGGAGAGTCCAGGTTCATCCAGTGGAAATGGGTTGTCGAGGATTTGTGGCACACTCCACAACCCGGTTCTTCAGAGACGTCGGATTCAGTGGCCAAGAGTTGCGTCGCACAGTAAAGAACTTATCTGAAGCAGCAGAAAGGAGCAGCAACTGGCTGTGGTTGAGACGGAAAGAGTCTGGCTGGCTGTGTACAGGCCGCCACGCTACGGTTTTGAAAAATTCTTGAAAATTTGATGAGTCTGTTGGTTTATTTGTATAGTTTGCATAGTAATTACAGTTATTACGTTCCTGTGTATTTTGCGTGAATGAGGATTGGTGTTTGGACAGATATTGTGTTTTGCGGTAGTATGCCATACGGAACCGTTGCCACTGACCGTTTAACGTCCGCAGTGGGGCTCGACAGCCTTAGTCAAACGGGTTGGCGCGTATGGTTGGGTTGTGGAGAGGTTGTGAGAGATTGTGGTTAGGTCAGAGGAGCAGAGGGATGTAAAAGTCAGTAAGCTGGGCTGAGTTGAGTGGGGGACGGAGGGGGGGACTCTGCAACGCCAGAGTCACTGTCGAGCCCTCTTGAGGTGTCGTGGGCTAGTCGACGAAACACTGAGGACGGAAGGTGCCCACTTGAAGACCCTAGAGATGTCCCCTACTCAGCTCAATCCAGACGGTTGTCATGAGGGGACCGCACTGTGGTTGCAGCCGTTGTGTGTGCAAATACACTGCAGCTATCAACACCAGACAGAAGGAGATTCACATCACCATTTGGAAAGAAGCGTAAATGGATGGAGGAGCATAGGTTACTGTAAAGCTACGTCTTAGTTGGTGCTTATCTTGGCGAAAGCCGAGTACAAATCAGCATGAAGTTTTAACATCTACTCTCGTGAAATGGAAATCATTATAAATCAATTCGTTTAAATTATTTAGTTCATTCTTTCTTTTCATTTTTTCTATTATTGACAGTAGACTAACCAAATAAATGCAATACAAAGCCCTTTTTAACAAGTAGGCCTATCTATAATTATTTATTTTTTATATTATCTGGAATAATTACGAAAACCCGTACAGCAGGACTATCAATTTATTGATATATTCTGTATAATTTTCTATTGATTATATTAGGGGTGACCCCGAACAGTCGAAGATTCGATGCATCGATAGGAGGAGCCTGATTCGACTACCAATCTCACAGTCGATTCTTTGCAGAGGTTATAAGTGTGCTCAATGTCTGATGTCACATAGAACTACTGGTTTTCTGTCAATATGTTAATAGGAGCCTATTATGATAATGCTGTAAATACAAATGTGCAAAGGAAGAAGCTTTAAATAAATATTTTTAACGTGCATGAATAAAACACCCCGTGACAGATTTAAGTTTCACTTTTTGATACGTGACCGATAGAGGAGCGTTTTGGCGGCAGGGATTTAAATCTTTAAAAATGTCTGGGTAAGAAAATCTAAAGAGTGGATGCACACCATCAGGAAGGATATATTCCCAGACTGGATTTAGCATCAGGAAAACCATGATCGCACTTCTGCAGGCCAACGTTAACAAGTTGGTTTTCCTTTAACGCAACGTGTTCCTCCAATAGAAAGTCACGTAAAGCGTTTTCTTTATAATAACGGTTTTCAATGGGAGGAAAATTAGCGTTTAATTAAACGCGTTGCGTTCATATTCTGGGCTCATCTGCTTTTCTGTAGGCTATACAGTATGCTTTATTAATAAGGTGTGTATATGTAGTAGAGCCCGAAGCCATTTGTTTTGAGAATAATGGCTGGCTGATGAAGTTATTGGCTGGCTAGCCGGCTCAGCCAAAACCTAAATGGCTGCTGCAGCCGCCAAACTTTTCATAGCTGCAAATGGCTGAAGCTGCCACTTCATGTCTACAGATGTCTATGTTATACTGATTTACTAGATCTCAATATTTCCAAGCAATGCATGGCTTACACTATATTTCTACAAAATGCAATACAATGTAATAAAGAAAACACCAGATTTTACTTTCACAACGTATGTACATATTTATTTTGTAGTCTGATCGCGGAGAAGTAACGTTATGTTGATTAAGAACGCAAACTTTTGTTGAATTTATGAGAAATCTACAGACGCAAACAGACGAAGTGTAGTAAAATAAAGACCTAAATGTGTATTTCGGACTTTTTTTCACCACAAGTCTTTAAGAAGACATGGAAGACAAATATCCAAAAATCTCAAAATTGACCAGTAAAAAAAAAACGATGTTTTTGCCTGCCGTGTCTCGCCTTAATATAAACACACACTGTTATCAGTATTATTTTGGACAAAGTTTTGCACATTTCACTTCAATGTACACTGAAGCATGCGTCGTGAATTAGCAATGTGGAAACGGTGGTTTGTTACTGCAGTAATATCACGTTCAGTGCTATAAATCTCTCCGTTCCAGAATATTTGGTTCATAACATCATATCTTTGATTCAGGTGTTTGTGCAACCGTGCCCTGAAGATTTAACAAAAGTCTGGCTAGGCCTAAGTTAAAAAAAAAGTAAGTAGGAATTAGCAAAGTATGTGAGAAGTGAGATCAAAATTACCTTGCTTGCTTCTTTCCGCCATTTCACCTCAGTGCGAGAAAAAAATGCATCGCTTCTTCTGTACGGAAAACGAGCAATTTTAATTGGTCGTCAATTCACTGTGAGTCTGTGTATCGTAGCAACGAGCACAAGACTGTGCTGTTATGAATCCAGTGGGAAAATAGATCTCGTGTATTGTTTATATATTCGTGTCGTGTGTGTATGTCTCTATGTGATAGAATTATTATTTGATGCAAATAATTCTAGCCAGCTCAGCCAAACTTTATCAGATGGCGGCTCAATTTGGCTTACGAAATTATTGGCTGGCGGCGGCTGAAATTCTAAATGGCGCAAATGGCGGCGCCTGGCGGCGGCTTCGGGGTCTAATATGTAGCAGTTGTTAGTAATTGCAGTTGGCATAATGACGGGGCGGGTTTATTTCGCATGATTTAGTAGACTATAAAAGCGGCGCGGTAGTGTCTTTGGGATGTGCGTCCCATCGTCACGAATGACGTTATCCAGTTCCGGCGTGTCACGGAATTGTCTGTCTGGTAAGGAGTTGATCTACGTGTTGATCTTGAGTAAAGTTTTTATTTACGTATCTGGCTCCTTTCCCTATAGTGTGGACTGAGGACTCCGGTGATACATTATAGCGACGTGCGTTGCAATAGGATGTTTTAGTGCCGCAAGTTCAAACCGGTTGGTTGGTTTATTATTACTCGTGTTGTTATGGGGTGGGTTAATTAATCTTTTCCTTATCTTTCCGTGATATGACAGAGTGCGGGACGTTGCAGTGGGCTTTCTGTTGGCTGTTCCCTTTTGCTGGTGCAGCTTTCTTTGTTGCTGTTCGTATGGTTGGGATTTGGGCGGATAAATCATCGCATGACGACGCTTGAAGCGTGCTGAATCTCCTTCAGCAGGGTGCTGCAGTATAGACCGTCGGATCGACTGCACCTTGCCGGTGATCAGTGCTCACGTGCTGTTGCGTGGCGTTTTGCCGATATTATGTGTGAGTTCCGAAGCTGGACAATCTAAACGTCTGCTGGAGTGGCCGCCTGGTGTGTCGCAGATTCGGCAACGTAACTCGCTCTCTCTTCCTCCACAATTCCTCGAAACGGTTTGACCATTACTAGCCATTACTAGCCAATGTCGAGATGGAAAGTGCTTTTGTGTTTTAATGTTTCCCTTTAATTGGTTTATTTCTTTATTCTGTTTCTTTATGATATCTGTGAATGAGACCTGGTATAATTTAAATGGTTGATTCATTCTGGCAAATTATTTTTCTTTATTTGTGCTAGTTACGTCTCTGTGAATTTGTTTATTTAACATCCTGAGCCTGGTTGGCTCGTGTAGTATTTCCCTTCTATGTATGTGCGAGAAGGAAGGAGACCGGGGTCGGCTGGCTGAGGCTCGTGGTTATTTTTATTTAATAAACTCAGATCACTCGCGCCACATGCGCTCGTCAACATAAAACTCATTCACAGTATAAAGTACTCAGTAGCTTTTCAAATACAGTCCTCTTTCCTCCGCGATCCCACGAGTCCTCAGCCCTCTCTTCCCGAATGCTGGTTTCCGTCTGACTTTATACGGTCTCCCCACGCCAATTACTGCAACGAGACACAGGTGTTAGTCATTTTGCACTTGACCCACTTACCGCCGCTCGTCTCGCCACTCTCTCTCTCGTCGCAGACCTCGCTGAACCACGCCTCCCCCGCCACAGCTCGGCTTTGTGTATTTTCTTTTTTTGTATCTTCTTTTGGTCAATACGTCTGTGTATTTTTTTACTATTATTTTCTTGTGGGATAGTTGAGTTTTTTTTTTGTGATCTGGTTAATTGCCTACCCAGTACTTTAACTCAGTCATTAAGCAATCTCTCTTCGACCCAGTTTGTGAATTTACTTAGTTGTGCATTTCCTATTTAATTTTGTTTGTTAAGGTTTTGTGTGTGTTTATGATTGCATGTTCTTTTCTTTTCGAGTACCAAGCTTTAGGAGAATAAGTGTATGTTTAATTGGAACTTTCGCTCTCTCTCCAGGGGGGTCGGGGACCCAGACCCGTGTGTGTGGACGAGCCTTCCTCTCTGTTTGGTGGCGGTTTCCTCTTCCGTGTGCGGCGGTTCACATTTGAGGTGCAGTGTGAGTGCACGTGTGGTTGCCGTGGTTTCTTGAGGATAGGCAGTGGTTCTCAGCCCTGGAGCAGGTGTAGCAGTGTGTCTGTGATATCCTTTTTTTTACTTGACTATTGGTACATGCTGTTTAATGGTTGTTAATAAAATTATATATTTTTGTACTACACCTGTTTCTGATCTTGACTCAGCCGTAACCGAACTTGTGTGCTTTAAATCATTCTGAAAGGCGATTCCCTGGTAATGTAGCCTCTGGGGTGGCGTAGTCGAGCATTTTAGAGGTGTAAATTTGTGTTTCAGTTTACACTCCCCCTATCAAATCATAGAGCTGCCACAATCTGGCGTAGTCGGCAGGATTGCGGCTGTTGTTTAGGATATTGAGACGTTGGTGTTTTTTTTTCTCCCTTTCTTTTTTTTCCCCTCTCTTCAGAACAGTGGTGGCTGTTTTATTGGTCATTCCATTTAGGTAAGTGATATTTTTTTGTATTGTTTCATCATGGAGGAGGAGCTGCGGGAAATGCAAGATTTAGTGGCTCAATTGCGGGCAGATAATGAGAGGCTGCGGCAGGAGCAGGTTTCGATTGATTCCTCGTGACCCTGGCGCTGCCTCTACTAGTGCGACACAACCGGTTACGCCTCAGTTGGCTGATAGGAGTGACGGCGCATCGGAACGATTCGTGTTTGTTCCAAGAGAACGACGCTGTCCAAGATTTAATGGTAGGACTGGTGTTAGCATCGATGAGTGGGTCGAAGAGGCCCAAGCGTGTATGCGCACTCGTAATATGTCACGTACTGAACGGGCCTTCTTCCTATATGATAATCTGGAAGGAGAGGCCCGTGACGAAATTAAGTACCGTTCTCTTGCGGACAGGAGTGATCCTGACAAGATAATTTCTGCTCTTCGCGAAGTGTATGGGTGTGCGGATTCATACGTTGCGCTGCTAGAGGCGTTCTTTTCTCGCAGGGAACGTGAGGGGGAAACATTACTAGAGTTCTCCCTGGGCCTGATGAGCTTGTTGGATAAAGTGAAAAGTCAAGCTCCACACGCCATTCCCAATGCTGATATCGTCGTACGTGATCAATTTGTTGAATATGTGTCTGATAATACACTCCGTCGAGAACTGAAACAATTGGTTCGACGACAGCCCACTGCAACGTTGTTGGAGATGCGAGCGGAGGCCATTCGCTGGGAACGGGAGGGGACGCCGGTTGGTACGAGGGGTAGGAGTCAATCGGTACCGTTGGTAAGTGGCATTCAATATGGTGTTCGGGGAGGGTCCGATTTTGATCATGGGGTTCGGTTGGGTGAGTTTGCCGAACTGCGGGAATTGCTGCATCAGCAGCAATGTCAGATTGATCAGCTCACTCGAACTGTGTCCCGTAATCAAAATCTGCACGTACGCGATCGCTCTCCTCGTTCAAATACCGTAATCTGTAGGAGATGCCAACGATCCGGTCATATTGCCCGAAATTGTGATAGTGAACGACATCCCCCTCGCCCTCTGACACCGGCATTTGCTTCCGATTCTGGTGGATTTAGGCCAGCGTCCAGCAATCAACCGCCGGAAAACTAATTCCCACCGGGCTGCGAAGCCACAGTCCGGTAGGGGAAACTCGTGGCTTGCGTGTTTTTAATGATAAGCAACTTGTGTCCCGTTTGGTGTCCTCATGTCCACACTTAGTCGCTAATATTGGGGGGATTCCTGTGCCTTGTCTGGTCGATACTGGGTCCATGGTGTCCACCATTACCGAGAGCTGTTTTCGGCTTAGGTTTGAACCATGGGGCCAGGATCGTTTACAGTCGTGCCATTGGCTGCAGCTCAGAGCGGCTAATGGGCTGGAGATTCCCTATATTGGCTACTGGGAAGTGGATATTGAACTCTGCTGTAATCTTGTCCAGGGATGCGGCGTGCTAGTGGTCCGAGATCCCCCCGGGGGTAGCTCCGACACCCCGGGTATTCTAGGAATGAATGTGCTCAGTCGTTGTTACCAGGGCCTTTTCGGACACTATGGGTCGATGTTATATACCCTCCCGTCAGTAAAGCAGGATGCTAAGATTATCCATGCCTTTCAAGAATGCCAACGGGTCATTCGCACTGCTGAACAGGGCAGTAAGGTGAGAGTACGAGGACGTAGTACATGTCGTGTTACAGCTGGCACTATCAAATTCGTAGCAGCTACGTGTTCTACCCAGTATACGGGTAGTACAGTACTTTTTGAGCCTCCAGAGATAGGCTTGCCTGCAGGCTTATTGGCCTTTTCTTCGCTGGTGCGAGTAACTGGGGGTACTGTTTATGTACCGGTGGTGAATGTGGGGACTGTTGATGTAGTGCTTTTCCCCGCTACTATAGTAGGTACATTGCGAGAGGTGTATTTGGTGGACCTACCCGACGGGTTAACGGAGGTTCCTATAGCAGGCACCCAGGCAGCATCGTGTAGCGTCTCTGCCACAGTAATACCAGAACAGATTGAATCTGTTGAGTTTGGTGCATTAACTGCAGAGGCACGAGAGCAGGTCAGAGCTTTACTCCGGGAGTTTCAAGATGTGTTTTCTACCCATGAAGGAGACGTAGGTTGCACTAATCTCTTGTCACATGAGATCCCTCTTAGCGATGATATTCCGGTCCGACAGCGGTACAGGCGTATTCCACCATCAGAATATGAGCTGGTAAAAACTCATATCAGTCAGTTGCTCGACGCACAGATTATTCGGGAGAGTTGTAGCCCCTACGCCTCTCCAATCGTACTAGTTAGGAAAAAGGACGGCAGCCTCCGTATGTGTGTTGGCTACCGCCAACTTAACGCCAAGACCCGCAAAGATGCTTTCCCGTTACCTCGGATCGAAGAGACATTGGACTCCTTAGCCGGGGCCCGTTGGTTTTCTACGTTAGATCTGACTAGCGGTTACAACCGGGTTCCAGTGTCCGAGTTTGATCGTCCTAAGACTGCCTTTTGTACGCCATTCGGGCTCTTTGAATGGAATCGAATGCCGTTTGGCCTATGCAATGCGCCCAGTACGTTCCAGCGTTTGATGGAACGACTTTTTGGGGACCAAAGGCATCAGTCGGTTTTGTTTTATCTCGACGACATTATCGTATTCTCATCGTCCGTGCAGCAACATCTGCAGCGACTCAGGGTAGTGTTGTGTCGGTTGAAAGCAGAGGGACTTAAGGTAAAGTTGGAGAAGTGCGCGTTCTTTCAAGAGGAAGTGAGTTACTTAGGTCATGTGATTTCTTCTCGTGGGGTGGCAACGGACCCAAAGAAGATTGAAGCTGTAGCCCAATGGCCTCACCCTACGACCGTGTTAGAACTACAAACGTTTTTGGGTTTTGTCAGCTATTACAGGCGTTTCGTAGAGGGGTTTGCCAAGTTGGCAGCCCCGTTACACAAAGTGGTGGCTATGTTAACGGGAGGTAAGTCCAGTAAGCGAGGTCAGGAAATAACCACAGCGTGGTCAGAGCAGTGCGAGGAAGCGTTCCAAGCTTTGAAACAGGTTCTCACTACAGCGCCAGTGTTGGCTTATGCAGATTTTACCCGGCCCTTTATCTTGGAGGTCGATGCCAGTCACGTGGGACAGGGAGCAGTACTTTCACAGAAATTTGATGGTAAAGTTAGACCCATCGCTTATGCGAGCCGAAGCCTCAGGCCATCTGAGCGTAATTCCGCTACTTACAGTTCCATGCGTTTGGAGTTTTTGGCCCTTAAGTGGGCTATGGGTGAGAAATTCAGGGAGTATTTGCTCGGCCATAAGTGCCTGGTACGTACTGACAACAACCCGCTTAGTCACCTGGCGACAGCTAAGCTTGGGGCCACAGAGCAAAGGTGGGCCGCTGAGTTAGCAGCATTCGATTTTGAGATTCACTACCGGTCAGGTAAGACCAATCAGAATGCCGATGCTCTTTCCCGGTTACGTGGGGTTGGATCGGAAGGAAAAGGTAGCTACTCATTGGGGTCTGACGTTCCAGAGCTGTTAAGGCGAGTTGCGGTCTTAGAGTCAGGAGGGGCCGCAACGCAGGGGGCTATACAGGCGTGGCCTAGCCGTTCCATATCCGACCTTATTGCTTTGCAGGCGGCAGACCCGGTCATAGGGGAAGTGAGGAGGTTCTGGCAGCGAGGGCAACGTCCAGAGCCTAGAGAGTGGCGACAGGGCCTATTACATCGCAAAATCTTCCGTCCAGATGGAGGAGAGGTAATATTCCAATTGGTGTTGCCGGTGGCACTGCAATCAGAAGTGCTGGTTCAGTTGCACCAACACCATGGTCATCAGGGGACGGAACGCACCCTCGAGCTGGTTCGGCAGGGGTGCTACTGGCCCGGTATGACGGCCGATGTAGCTCGTTGGGTGCAAGAGTGTGAGCGGTGTCAACTGGCCAAGGATGTGGCACCGATTGCAAGGAGTTACATGGGGCATCTGCTGGCTTCCCGCTCGAACGAGATTGTGGCTATTGATTTTACCATCTTAGAGCCGTCTCGTTCAGGACAAGAGAATGTGATGGTGATGACTGACGTGTTCAGTAAATTCACTGTGGCTGTGCCCACTGAGGACCAGCAGGCTGAGACCGTGGCCCGTGTTCTGGTAAATGAGTGGTTTTTCAGATTTGGGGTCCCTGGCCGGATTCATTCCGACCAGGGCCGAAAATTTGAATCTCAGTTAATACAGCAGTTGTGTAGTCTCTATCAGGTGAGTAAGTCTCGCAGCACTCCCTATCATCCGGCCGGCAACGGTCAATGTGAGAGGTTCAATCGAACATTACACAATTTGCTGCAAACTTTGTCCCCTGAGAGAAAGAGAGATTGGGCATCCTGTTTACTACAAGTTCTGTTTTGTTATAATACTACTCCGCATCAGGCCACGGGAGAGTCCCCATATTTCCTCATGTTTGGGCAGGAGCCCAGGTTGCCCATTGACTTTTTGCTCGGTAGAGTACAAGAGCCAGTTGCAGGTAGAGTGCATCAGTGGGTTGAGGAGCACCAGGCACGTTTAAGGGTTGCTTTTGAGGGTGCACGGGATAGGCTGCAGGTGGCCGCAAACCGGCGTAGGGTTGAACATGATCGGCGGGTCAAGGAACTGCCGTTGTATGAAGGTCAGTTGGTTTACCTGCGTGATCACGGGGTCCGGGGTCGTCATAAGATACATGATCTGTGGTGTTCAACTTTATATCGGGTTGTTAAGGCCCCACCGGTGGGTGGATCTGGGTATACAATAGCTCCAGAGCAGGATCGGGAGAAGGTACGGCACGTCCATCGTTCATCTTTGAAACCCAGAGCCCAGGGAGAGGTGGTACTCGACCTCCCTGAGGTTCGGGTTGAATCGCCAGTTGCGGTTGCAATTGAGGCGGAGGAACCAATAGAAGGAGACCTGGTTTATGTGGTATCAGGAGTTCCCACAGTAGAGCAGGGGGTTACTTTGAGTAGGTCTCCTTTGAGGCTGGTAGATGTTCCCGGTTCCGGTACAGTTGATTCAGCAGAGGTTGAGGTCAGTGATGGTGGCACGAGTCCTTTACCGGTACCTGGACCTACTGAAGGAGGTCCAGATGACCAGCTTGAGGTAACCCTGCGTAGAACAAGACGAATTGGGGCAGGACTACATTCTAATGTGCATCACTTGCCGCAAGCGGTAGGAAGGGAGGCAAGATCTAGTAGTCCTCTTGCATCAGCATCCAACTCCATCGGAGCCGTATTTAGACCTTGGTGTTAGATTTGTCATCAGATGGTACACTTGGAAGGATGGATCCTGGTCGGGACGACGACGACAAAAGGGGGGGTAGATTGTAGCAGTGGTTAGTAATTGCCGTTGGCATAATGACGGGGCGGGTTTATTTCGCATGATTTAGTAGACTATAAAAGCGGCGCGGTAGTGTCTTTGGGATGTGCGTCCCATCGTCACGAATGACGTTATCCAGTTCCGGCGTGTCACGGAATTGTCTGTCTGGTAAGGAGCTGCAGTTGTGGCTGTACTTCTACGTGTTGATCTTGAGTAAAGTTTTTATTTACATATCTGGCTCCTTTCCCTATAGTGTGGACTGAGGACTCCGGTGATACATTATAGCGACGTGCGTTGCAATAGGATGTTTTAGTGCCGCAAGTTCAAACCGGTTGGTTGGTTTATTATTACTCGTGTTGTTATGGGGTGGGTTAATTAATCTTTTCCTTATCTTTCCGTGATATGACAGAGTGCGGGACGTTGCAGTGGGCTTTCTGTTGGCTGTTCCCTTTTGCTGGTGCAGCTTTCTTTGTTGCTGTTCGTATGGTTGGGATTTGGGCGGATAAATCCTCGCATGACGACGCTTGAAGCGTGCTGAATCTCCTTCAGCAGGGTGCTGCAGTATAGACCGTCGGATCGACTGCACCTTGCCGGTGATCAGTGCTCACGTGCTGTTGCATGGCGTTTTGCCGATATTATGTGTGAGTTCCGAAGCTGGACAATCTAAACGTCTGCTGGAGTGGCCGCCTGGTGTGTCGCAGATTCGGCAACGTAACTCGCTCTCTCTTCCTCCACAATTCCTCGAAACGGTTTGACCATTACTAGCCATTACTAGCCAATGTCGAGATGGAAAGTGCTTTTGTGTTTTAATGTTTCCCTTTAATTGGTTTATTTCTTTATTCTGTTTCTTTATGATATCTGTGAATGAGACCTGGTATAATTTAAATGGTTGATTCATTCTGGCAAATTATTTTTCTTTATTTGTGCTAGTTACGTCTCTGTGAATTTGTTTATTTAACATCCTGAGCCTGGTTGGCTCGGCTTTGTGTATTTTCTTTTTTTGTATCTTCTTTTGGTCAATACGTCTGTGTATTTTTTTACTATTATTTTCTTGTGGGATAGTTGAGGGTTTTTTTTGTGATCTGGTTAATTGCCTACCCAGTACTTTAACTGAGTCATTAAGCAATCTCTCTTCGACCCAGTTTGTGAATTTACTTAGTTGTGCATTTCCTATTTAATTTTGTTTGTTAAGGTTTTGTGTGTGTTTATGATTGCATGTTCTTTTCTTTTCGAGTACCAAGTTTTAGGAGAATAAGTGTATGTTTAATTGGAACTTTCGCTCTCTCTCCAGGGGGGTCGGGGACCCAGACCCGTGTGTGTGTGTGTGTGGACGAGCCTTCCTCTCTGTTTGGTGGCGGTTTCCTCTTCCGTGTGCGGCGGTTCACATTTGAGGTGCAGTGTGAGTGCACGTGTGGTTGCCGTGGTTTCTTGAGGATAGGCAGTGGTTCTCAGCCCTGGAGCAGGTGTAGCAGTGTGTCTGTGATATCCTTTTTTTTACTTGACTATTGGTACATGCTGTTTAATGGTTGTTAATAAAATTATATATTTTTGTTCTACACCTGTTTCTGATCTTGACTCAGCCGTAACCGAACTTGTGTGCTTTAAATCATTCTGAAAGGCGATTCCCTGGTAATGTAGCCTCTGGGGTGGCGTAGTCGAGCATTTTAGAGGTGTAAATTTGTGTTTCAGTTTACACTCCCCCTATCAAATCATAGAGCTGCCACATATAGAATTTGATCTTTTAATATAACTGTCTTAGGACATTAAGCCGTTAAACGTTTTTCATGTTAAGCATTTTAGAATGTATTTTATCCGCGCACACAATTTGAAAAGACTCAAATGGACACAGAGACACAGACAGAGTGAAAGACTAGATTTTTTTCTCTCTCGATCAGGTAACGTTACGGTACAAGTGATTTCAAAACATTTCAGCCGGTTCTAATTTGATTTTTGGATGCCGTGAACATGTTTAGATAAACTGTCACTCGAGTTCAGCGTTTATTGTTGTTTCTGCAGTTAAAAAGACAAAGTTGACCATTCTGGCTATACTTTTGATATTTTAATAATATCTTTTTTATTTATTATTTATTGATCACTCAGGGTAATCTAATTTAACTATTTGTGGCTTGTGTTTTGAATATATGTTCCCCTGGACTTTAGGCACTTTGCACACATTTGTTCTGCATCTTGTGACTTGATTCAGACTTATTTCGTTTTTTGTTTTTTTGTGTTTTTTAGAAAGGTATATTCTGTTCTAATTTAATTCTGTAAATTAATTGTTGATTATTTTTCAGTGCATAGATGTTGCGCTCTGTAGGTACTTAGAGCCTGCTCGCACAGGCAATTTAGCCGATTTAATTTGATTTGCATGTGAAATTTAAATCCTGTCTGCAGTGTGGCCTTTCTGCAGTTATGTTATTTCTTAGTTGTATTGATCCAAAATGTTTTTCAAAAATTTCTTCTATATCTTTGTTTGATGTTCTGTACATCGCGGCTTTAAAATGATAAATCCCCGCCCACTCCCTAACCCCACACACACGATTCGACTATTAGTCGACTATAGGGAAGACTTGACGGTTCTGATTCGACTATGAAAATCCTTATTCGGGGACACCCCTAGATTATATATAGGACTATATACTTTATTTATTAAAATTAAACTGCATGTGTCCATTGATTGTGAAGTTAGACATCGAAAATTGCAGATCAAGCGCATGGGGCTTCATGTTTTTCCTTGTTATGAATTGTATCCTATTTTCAGTTATTATAGTTAACTACACGCAGTGATATGGAACTGTAATGCGGTCAAACTTGCCTGGAACTACTTTAGCAGAGCGCTTCCCTGAAAATAATTGCAGACCTTAGACGTTCTCAACCAATCAGAATCAAGCATTCAACAGCCATGTAGTATAAGTAGAGAATAAAACATCTAACTTACTGTACATTTTTTTTTATGTATCAACTCGTTATTTCATCTGACTCCATAAATGAAAAAGGTTTTTAATAATATCTGGGCATCATTAAGTGTGAGCGAATGTTTGACTATTCCTTTTAACTCTTTATTGAACATAATATCCACATCGATTAGAACAAAATCAAATATTTACAATTTATTATGTCAAGTACATATATCACGCCAGTTGCATAATCAGTTCACAGTTGGAATTCACATTAATCACCGCCCCAGACTTACTGGAGGCAGAAGTTGATTTACATGGAACCATTTGCTAACAATGGGAATTTGAATAGAGTTTACACCTTCTGAGAGCATGAGATCATTTGCCTGGAAGTCACACCCTCCTATGAATGTGAATTATTTCTAAACTCTTAAATACCTTATTACCTTCTGGTTTACTTCTTTGAGAATGAAACCTTTGTACCAGTCGCACTGAGACATTTAAAATGATATTAAACGTGTGATACTATATGATAATTATTCACATTAAACTATAGATTATTGGGTGTATTCCAGGTGATCTCAGCATGAGGGAGATGGAGTGTGTGTGTGCGTGTGTGTGTGTGTGTGTGTGTGTGTGTGTGTGTGTGTGTGTGTGTGTGTGAGGGGGGGGGGGGGGTTCTTCCAGTTTTTCCAGTCTTACACAAACTTCGGGAAGAACACGTTCAAATGATCTACCCAATCATCACGTCATTCCGACCAACTGTCAACAATCAGTGATCAACATGTCTACCCAGGGCCGTGGGAAGTAGTGGTGCTAACCCTGTTGGAAAATGCAGACATTACAGCACTCTCTGACAGATGCAAAACATTAATTATTAATTATTAAAATAACGCAAAGCATCATTGTCAACTGACGTCACGTAGCCTACTGTAGCTTAGCTAGTGTACCTGCTGTGCCCTGTCAGCCTGTGGACCTTTTAATTATGTGCAGGGCCGGCGCGTCCATATAGGCGATCTAGGCAATTGCCTAAAGCGGCACTATTGTAAGGGCGGCAAAATGTGTGCCAACCGGGAATGAACAATTCACAACATAGGCTATGCCTAGCTAATAAGGAGAGCTAAGTTATTGTTAGAATACAGCTGGATTTTTGAGTTTAGCACGCTGTATATAGCTGGTAGTCAATATCGATGCACGCGCGCACCAATCACCCAAACCCTAACAGGGGGGGGGGGCCCCGTCCTGCACCTGACACGCAAAAAATGCACCCCCACTAGCACCCCCAACTTAAAACCTCTTCCCAAGGCCATGCTTATAAAGGTCTTTACAGTGTTTGATAACACACTAGACAGATACTATTACAAACATTATGGATTCGTTAGGTATTGCAAGTGTATTTTCTAATGTGGCATTTGTTACTGTAATCATTTCATAGATATATAGATAGATAGATAAATATACAGACATACATGTGTGTGTGTATATATATATATATATATATGTTTAGATAGATACTGTATATAGATGAATTAAATGTTATACTGTTAATGACAAACTCTTTCTAAAGAGGCGTAAATGAAATCACATAATTAAGCATATACAGTCGGCACAGAATTAATGGCATCCCTGGTAAATATGATCAAAACTGGCTGACCAAAAATTTCCAAAAATCAAACCTTTTATTGAAGTAAAAGAATTGAAAGTGGAGGGAAAATCACATTATGAAATAAATGTTTTTCTCCAAAACACGTTGGCCACAATTATTGGCACCCTTTTATTAGATACTTTTTGCAATCTCCTTTTGCCAAGAGAACAGCTCTGAGTTTTCTTCTATAATGCCGGATGAGTTTGGAGAACACCTGACCTGAGATCAGAGACCGTTCCTCAAGACAGAAGCTCTCCAGATCTGCAGATTCCCAGATCCATGTTCACGCTTCTCCTCTTCAGTTCACTCCACTCATCAGGTCAGGGAACTGGGACGGTCATGGCAGAAGCTTCATTTTGTGCTCCGTAACACATTTTTGTGTTGATTTTGATGTTTGTTTTGGATAGTTGTCCGGATGGAAGATCCAAACATGGTTCATTATAAGATTTCTAGCAGAAGCCGTCAGGTTTTGATTTTTTATCTGTTGATATTTGATAGAATCCACAATGCCATGTATCTGAACAAGAAGTCCAGGACCTCCAGCAGAAAAATATGGCCACAACATTAAAGATCCAACGGTACAATAAATTGTACACATGGGGTACTTTTTATCCTTGTGTGCATCAAACCCATCTAGCGTGTTTGCTGCCAAAAAGCTCTTTTTTTAGTTTCATCTGACCACAGAAGCCTGTGCCGTGTAACGGTAACTTTGTGTTTTATGGCAATCTGAGTTAAACTGAGAGCTGCGCATGTGCGTAGAGTGTCAGTTAGATTTTGACAAGTGAGTGAGGAGAGGAGATAACCGCTCTGCCGACTTTCTTTGTATTCTTTCTTTTATTTCCTTTTTCTATTGTGACCAGAGTTGGATGTTTGTTTTTGTGTACTTTTTCTCGCTCGATCCCCATGTATGCGGACGAGTGTGACGTTTGAGTGGTTTTATTAAACGCGGGGAAAATACGACAACTCTCGTCTCTCGTGCATCTTTTCTTCCGACATCTAATGTTTTTCTCTCTGGGCAACATCTCAACTTTGCGTTTCAGCCGTTTGAAGATCCAGTCGTGTCTGACAACTGAATATGCTGAGTTTGTTTTTGGACGAGCGAGGAGGATTGTTCTGCAAACCCTCCCAAACAACATGTGCTGATGTAGGGGCTGTTTGATTTTTTATTTTTAGGCTTTTTGACCCCAAGATGTCAGATGAGTGAACAGAGAACCCAAACGCAAAGGTGAGCTGATATTCTTTAATCTCACTTCAGGAGAAACAACACAAGTGGCCGCTTTGGCAAAACTTGAACAGAAGACAGTATTTGGTAAATGTAACAAAAGTCTCTCAATTAATGAAACAGAAATTCTTGGCTACAGCCGAAACAGGGATCCCAGACGACTGAGACAGGCTGGGTCTGTTGAGAGAGAGTACGGGAACGCCAAACCGAAGACCGCTCACGTTTACCGAGGCTTTGGATAAGCAGAGGCGAAGCACAGTGTCATCAGAATAATTCTGCCAGCAGACGAGACGAGCCAAGACAGGACAGAGTACAAAACCACTGGATCAATGAGCAGGTAGATACACAGCATTTGGCAATAATCTGACAAAGAACAAAGGAAAAGGAGAGTAGAATCAGAGAAAGTGGGAAACAGGTGCGGAGAAGAGGAACAGATGGGATAATGAGAAACGGCTGGAGATGAATGGGATAATGAGTGTGAATGAGAGTGTGTACGAGGATGCAATAACAAATATGACCAGCAGAGATAGAGTAAAGGATAAGGATACCAGGATCATGACACAAGACTCAACTAATCTTTGCAATTCTCCATCTGTGATCCTTGAAGAGTGTTTGGACAGTCAAACTCTCCTCCTCACCATCCTTTAAGACAATATCGACACACGTCCTCTTCCTGGCAGATTCACAACATCTTTAGTTGATTGGAACTTCTTAGTTGTTGTCCTGATGGTCAAAATGGGGATTTTCAATTCTTTAGCTATTTTCTTACGGCCACTTTCTATTTTGTGATGCTCAACAATCTTTTGCTGCACATCAGAACTATATTCTTTGGTTTTACTCACTGTGATGGATAATTAAGGGAATTTGGCCTTTGTGTTTCCTCGTATTTAAACTCCTGTGAAACAAGAAGTCATTGCTTGACACTTTCATGTTCCTAGACTAGAAATATTGATGGAATATACGTCAGTGATATATTACTCATAAAAAATTCTAGGGGTGCCAATAATTGTGGCCAATGCGTTTTGGAGAAAAACATTTATTTCATAATGTGATTCCCCCAATCCCCCCCCCCCCCCCCCCCTTTACAAATTCTTTTACTTCAATTAAAGGTTAGATTTTTAGCCATTTTTTAAATGAAAGATCAAAAGAATAAACAATGCAGATTTTTTTTTTTTGCAGACAGTTTTGATCATATTTACCAGGGGTGCCATTAATTCTGAGCACGACTGTATGTTTTTTACCCAATCATTTTACAATCAAATCACAATCAAATCGCTTACAGCTTATGAAAACCCCAAATTCAGAATCTCAGAAAATTAGAATATTACATGAAATCAATGAAAAAAAAAGGATTTTAATGTCGGCTCTCTAAAAAGTATAATCCTGCATATGTATATAGTTATATATACTAAATATATTAGTTTCACCTTTCAATTTGAATTACTGAAATTCCCGTAGTTTGAACAGCTATTTTGTATTCTATATTTTTTGTATTCTATATTTTAATTATATTAATTATTTGTAACTTATAATTATATTTAGTTTAAAGAGATGTTTATCTGTAAAACGGAATCCGCCGTTTTCCACTGGACCAGATTTTCATGACTTTTATTTTGACAGTGTTGCCACGTCACTGAAGCTTCGCACTGACCGGAAGTCACGCTGATGCGTACGCTCACAGCTTCCGCTCTTCCGTTCTGCTGTGCGCGTGAGTGTCAGATTCCGATTATTAGTAATCTTATTGATTATTGTAATATCAGTCTGTAACATCGACGCCTTCAGCCGCAGCTGGACACGAGCACAGCGCTGAACATGATAAAAGCCATTCTGATATTTAATAATCATGGCAAACCACGACTGTCAAAATTCTACGAGCATTACGTGAGTGAATAATGTCCTATTATTATTGTTATAATATTAGTTAATTATGTCTTTGTTTGCATTATACGTCACTGTGTATTGTGTGTTGGTGTGAATGACTCAACAGCTGATCTGTCAGATACTTAAATTATTTGGCAAGTTGTTGTTACAGAATTATTAACTATATATTAATTAGCTTTACCTTTAATCATTTAGCAGATGCTTTTATCCAGAGCGACTTACAAATGAGAGCCCGGTGTAATCTAACAGCGCATGTTCTTTATTTTTATTTTCTATATAGAATAGACGAGAAAGTGTTAATGATCAAGTGTTGCCGATAAAGAATATTCGATCAATTCGATTTATTGATTAGACTAATAATTTTGTATGTGTGTGTGTGTGTGTGTGTTTAAGTTAGTGAATGTGTGTGTGTGTGTGTGTAAGTTAGTGAATGTGTGTGTGTGTGTGTTTAAGTTAGTGACTGTGTGTGTGTGTGTTTAAGTTAGTGAATGTGTGTGTGTGTGTTTAAGTTAGTGACTGTGTGTGTGTGTGTTTAAGTTAGTGACTGTGTGTGTGTGTGTGTTTAAGTTAGTGACTGTGTGTGTGTGTGTTTAAGTTAGTGACTGTGTGTGTGTGTGTTTAAGTTAGTGACTGTGTGTGTGTGTGTGTGTGTTTAAGTTAGTGACTGTGTGTATGTGTGTGTGTGTGTTTAAGTTAGTGACTGTGTGTGTGTGTGTGTGTGTGTGTCTGTGCAGTGACTGTAGCCTGTGAAATATTAAAGAGAGAGCCCTCTTTGTCTGTTGACATGTGATCGGGGTCAGAGGTCGCGCTAGAGTTACACTATCATTTTCATGAGCTCTTGTGACCCGCTGGTGTTTGTTTCACTGTCAGCCACACACTCACAAACACACAAACACACACACACACACACACACACACACTCATTCACTACCACACAGATACACACTCACATACACACACTTCCTGCTGCTCACACTGAGGAACACACAAACACACACACACTCATTCACTAACACACACACACACTCTCTGCTGCTCAATCAGTAGGTCATGAGGTCATGGGTTTGATTCCAGTGCATCAACTAATCAAATGCAGTTTAAATGCATGAAAGTGAAGTTGCGCTAGTCGTTTCTCCTCGATACATGTTTCATGTTAACTCTAAGTGCAGGTGAGAGTGTGACGTGTGTTTCTCTGTTTTATTCCCTCAGACTGAAGACACAGAGCAGCAGATCATCAGAGAAACCTTTCATCTGGTGTCCAAGCGAGACGAGAACGTGTGCAACTTCCTGGAGGGTGGATTGTAAGTCTCACACACACGTTTCTCCAGCGATGTGACGTGTGTCACGGCTCATGCGTGTGTGTGTGTGTGTGTGTGTGTGCGCAGGCTAATCGGCGGCTCGGAGAACAAGCTGATCTACCGACACTACGCCACCCTGTACTTCGTGTTCTGCGTGGACTCGTCGGAGAGCGAGCTGGGCATTCTGGACCTGATCCAGGTGTTGATGCGACGCTGATGCTGATTGGTCAGTGTGATGTTGATGAGGATGTGATCATGTGACTGGCGTCACTCTCTCTGTGTCCTCAGGTGTTCGTGGAGACGCTGGACAAATGCTTTGAGAACGTGTGTGAGCTCGACCTGATCTTCCACATGGATAAGGTGACGAAACCAGCACTAAAGTCCCGATACACTCAAAATCGCTTCCGCCCGTATCCAGACTCTGCGAAATCCAGACCCCTCCCACATCCCCGACTCCGCTCACATCCAGACTCCTCCCACATCCAGACTCCACTCACATCCAGACTCCTCCCACATCCCCAACTCCACTCACATCCAGACTCCACTCACATCCAAGGCTTGTTCGACTTGAACCGGCGCTGCGCAGACCGATCGGTTGATGACATCAAAGTACCGCGAGAGCGATTCAAAAGCATAAGGAGCCGTCCGCTCTCTAATCGCTCTCGCGGTACTTTGATGTCATCAACCGATCGGTCTGTGCAGCGCCGGTTCAAGTCGAACAAGCCTCCAGACTCCACTCACATCCAGACTCCTCCCACATCCCCGACTCCGCTCACATCCAGACTCCTCCCACATCCAGACTCCGCTCACATCCAGACTCCTCCCACATCCAGACTCCTCCCACATCCAGACTCCGCTCACATCCAGACTCCTCCCACATCCAGACTCCTCCCACATCCAGACTCCGCTCACATCCAGACTCCTCCCACATCCAGACTCCGCTCACATCCAGACTCCTCCCACATCCAGACTCCGCTCACATCCAGACTCCTCCCACATCCAGACTCCTCCCACATCCAGACCCTGCTCACATCCAGACTCCTCCCACATCCCCGACTCCGCTCACATCCAGACTCCACCCACATCCGGACTCCTCCCAGATCCCCAACTCTGCTCTCATCCAGACTCCTCCCACATCCAGACTCCACCCACATCCCTAACTCTGCTCACATCCAGACTCCTCCCACATCCAGACTCATCCCACATCCAGACCCTGCTCACATCCAGACTCCTCCCACATCCCCGACTCTGCTCACATCCAGACTCCTCCCCCACACCCAGACTCCGCTCACATCCAGATTCCTCCCACATCCAGACTCCGCTCACATCCAGACTCCTCCCACATCCAGACTCCGCTCACATCCAGACTCCTCCCACATCCAGATTCCTCCCACATCCAGACTCCGCTCACATCCAGACTCCTCCCACATCCAGACTCCGCTCACATCCAGACTCCTCCCAGATCCCCAACTCTGCTCTCATCCAGACTCCTCCCACATCCAGACTCCACCCACATCCCTAACTCTGCTCACATCCAGACTCCTCCCACATCCAGACTCATCCCACATCCAGACCCTGCTCACATCCAGACTCCTCCCACATCCCCGACTCTGCTCACATCCAGACTCCTCCCCCACACCCAGACTCCGCTCACATCCAGACTCCGCTCACATCCAGACTCCGCTCACATCCAGATTCCTCCCACATCCAGACTCCGCTCACATCCAGACTCCTCCCACATCCAGACTCCGCTCACATCCAGACTCCGCTCACATCCAGATTCCTCCCACATCCAGACTCCGCTCACATCCAGACTCCTCCCACATCCAGACTCCGCTCACATCCAGATTCCTCCCACATCCAGACTCCGCTCACATCCAGACTCCTCCCACATCCAGACTCCGCTCACATCCAGACTCCTCCCACATCCAGACTCCGCTCACATCCAGACTCCACCCACATCCAGACTCCGCTCACATCCAGACTCCTCCCACATCCAGACTCCTCCCACATCCCCAACTCCACTCACATCCAGACTCCTCCCACATCCCCAACTCTGCTCACATCCAGACTCCACCCACATCCAGACTCCTCCCACATCCAGACTCCTCCCACATCCAGACCCTGCTCACATCCAGACTCCTCCCACATCCAGACTCCTCCCACATCCAGACTCCTCCCACATCCAGACCCTGCTCACATCCAGACTCCTCCCACATCCAGACTCCTCCCACATCCAGACTCCTCCCACATCCAGACCCTGCTCACATCCAGACTCCACCCACATCCCCGACTCCGCTCACATCCAGACTCCGCTCACATCCAGATTCCTCCCACATCCAGACTCCGCTCACATCCAGACTCCTCCCACATCCAGACTCCACCCACATCCGGACTCCTCCCAGATCCCCAACTCTGCTCTCATCCAGACTCCTCCCACATCCAGACTCCTCAGACATCCCCGACTCTGCTCACATCCAGACTCCACCCCCACATCCAGACTCCTCCCACATCCAGACTCCTCAGACATCCCCGACTCTGCTCACATCCAGACTCCACCCCCACACCCAGACTCCACCCACATCCAGACTCTGCTCACATCCAGACTCCACCCACATCCAGACTCCTCCCACATCCAGACTCCGCTCACATCCAGACTCCTCCCACATCCAGACTCCTCCCACATCCAGACTCCTCCCACTTCCCACGTCTCCGCTCACATCCAGACTCCTCCCACATCCCCGACTCCGCTCACATCCAGGCTCCACCCACATCCGGACTCCTCCCACATCCCCAACTCTGCTCACATCCAGACTCCTCCCACATCCAGACTCCACCCACATCCCCAACTCTGCTCACATCCAGACTCCTCCCACATCCAGACTCCTCCCACTTCCCACGTCTCCGCTCATATTCGGACTGTTTTCTGTTAGAACGGTGTGTGTTAGCGGCCGCTAAGTTAATAACTAATGATCTTTACAACGGAAGTGAATCAATCAAAACTAACTTTATCTGCACAATAACTTTATTCTAGATCTGCTGTAAAGCCTAAACAATCTCTGTTACTGTAATCTCCTGTTAACACTGTAAAGCTGCTGTGAAACTCTATATTGTTAAAGCGCTGTATAAATGAAGACTCTCCTGCAGGTTCACAACATTCTGGCTGAGATGGTGATGGGAGGGATGGTGCTGGAGACCAACATGAGCGAAATCATCACGCAGGCGGAAGCGCAAACCAAGATGGAGAAATCTGAGGTGAGGCGACACGTGTCCGTCCGTGCGCAGGCATGTGTGTGTGTGTGTGTGTGGAACGCATGTCCCAGAATGCCGTTCTGTGATGCCATGGTTCTGAACGTCTGCTGCTGAAACTGAAGACTGTCTGTGGGATTCCTTGCTTTTCCATTGAGAGGAAACAAACAGAACTGCGTTGCATCATCTCACGAGGCTCCGATCATCTTCATCTCTCTCACACACACACACACACACCACGAGAGAAGCAGCGTGTGTTTGTGTGACAGTGAAATCAGGATGTGTATTTGTGCTCGTTTATAACGCTGCGTTTATCCTGATGTTATTCAGCTCTCGACTCATAGAGGAAATGTCACAGACAAACGCCACATTTCAAACTCAATTTATGCATTGTTTAAGATTTATTTAATATTGATGAAGATTTTTTGCATTGCGGTTTGAGCTGATGACACTTCAACACATTTGAGTTCAGTCCCGTCTCTCTCATGTCTCTATAATAAAGGCAAAAATGGCAATCATAAACATTAATTTGTGACAATTAACCCCTGAATTCTCTTGACTGGTAATGCAACAACACACTGCTCCAGCCGACCAATCAGAGCACAGTGTGCTTTTCAGAAGGAGGGGCTTCATAGAGACAGGAAGTAAACAGAGCGTTACTGACAGACTGGGAA
>NW_027508842.1:82500-95000 GCF_051911475.1 Siphateles boraxobius
GAGAAGTTGATGATTGCTGTGTGTGTGTGTGTGTGTTTGTGTGTGTGTGGTGTGTGTGTGTGTGTGCAGGAGCGCTCCTTCAGTGAGGAAGAGGAGAAGCTGATGATCGCTGTGTGTGTGTGTGTGTGTGGTGTGTGTGTGTGTGTGCAGGAGCGCTCCTTCAGTGAGGAAGAGGAGAAGCTGATGATCGCTGTGTGTCAAGTCAAGTCACCTTTATTTATATAGCGCTTTTTACAATACAGATTGTATCAAAGCAGCTTCACAGTGATAACATGAAAATAATATAACAGAGTTTGTTTCTAAAAGAAAATTGAGTCAACGTCCACCTTAAGCAAGGCAGATCAATAATATTATTGAATATTAAATGTCCCCAACTAAGCAAGCCAAAAGACAAGGCAACAGTGGCAAGGAACCAAAACTCCATCAGGTGACAGAATGGAGAAAAAAACCTTGGGAGAAACCAGACTCAGTCGGAGGGCCAGTTCTCCTCTGGCCAACGAAGGAACAGTGCATGATTTATGATTCGGGCAGCATTACAAGTCAGATTGGATCGGAACATTTAGAATATTTATCCATTTCCATCTTTTAGAAGTCCAAGTAATCACGCCGGTGTTGAGACGAGTTGTTGAGGATCAGTGCCGTCCACCATAGAGGGTCCATATCGCCGGTGTTGAGTCGTCTCTTCACAGGCTTTGTGATTGGGGTATCTGAAGTCTCTGTGAAAGGCTGGATACAAACTGGAGCTGACGAACGCCGTTTTTCTCGGGACTCGCGTCCCGAGATAACAGCAGAAAAGCAAAAAGGGAAAATAATTAGCATAGCTGCTGTTCATAATGATTTCCATAACACGGGCTAAATGATAAAAAACATGAAGACAGTGATTCTTGCGTCCCAGAGTCACCCCCCTCCGTCCCCCACTCAACTCAGCCCTGCTTACTGACCTCTACATCCCTCCTGCTGCTGAGACCCAACCACAATCTCACAATCTCTCCGCAACCCAACCATACGCGCCGACCCGTTTGACTAAGGCTGTCGAGCCCCACTGTCGTCGTTAATGCAGGTTCAGTGGCAACGGTTGCGTATGGCATACCACCTACCGCAAAACACAATATCTACCCAACCACCCGTCATTCACGCAATATACACAGGAACGTAATGACTGTAAATACTATGCAACCTATACAAATAACCTACAGACTCTTCAAGTTTTATAATATTAAATGCATTCGAACTGATTCAGCAGTGGTATAAAAGGTAAGCATTATGTAAATGCTTGGCTAAAGAGATGCGTCTTTAATCTAGTTTTAAACTGGGACAGCGAGTCAGAGCTTCGAACAATATCAGGGCTTTAAACCATTTAGGGCTTTATAGGTCAGTAGTAATACTTTGTAATTGATACGGAACTTAATAGGTAACCAGTGTAGAGATGATAAAATAGGTGTTATATGATCATATTTTCTTGATCTAGTAAGAACTCTAGCAGCTGCATTTTGCACTAACTGTAGCTTGTTTATTGAGGATGCAGGACAACCAGCTAATAAAGCATTACAATAATCTAGTCTCGAGGTCATGAATGCATGAACTAACTTTTCTGCATCAGAAACAGATAGCATGTTACGTAGCTTTGTAATGTTTCTAAGGTGGAAAAAGGCTGTTCTTGTAATATATGAAATATGATTTTCGAAAGACAAGTTGCGGTCTAGTATAACACCCAGGTCTTTTACTGTAGTGGATAAAGTAACAGGACAACCTTCTAAATTAAAGTTGTATTGTAAGTGAGTTTGTGGGTAGTTTTTTGGACCAATAAGTAGTACCTCCGTTTTATCTGAATTTAATAGCAGGAAATTACGCGTCATCCAGCATTTTATATCTTTGAGACACTCTGTCAAATTTGATAAGTTAGTGTTTTCATCTGGTCGTGATGAGATATATAATTGAGTGTCATCAGCATAACAGTGGAAATTAATTCCATGTTTTCTTATAATATTACCAAGTGGCAGATGTATATTGAGAATAGCAGAGGGCCTAACACCGATCCTTGCGGCACTCCATAGTCTACTGACGTTATCTTTGATTTTTCCCCATTTAAACAGACAAAATGATAACGGTCTGATAAGTACGATCTAAACCAGCTTAATGCCTGTCCCAGAACACCAGTGTAGTTTTGTAGTCGATCCAAGAGTATTTTATGATCGATAGTGTCGAACGCAGCGCTAAGATCGAGTAGAACTAGTATTGAGATACAGCCTTGGTCAGAAACTAAAAGTAAATCATTTGTTATTTTAACTAGCGCAGTTTCTGTGCTATGATGCGGTCTGAATCCCGACTGGAATTTTTCATAGATATCATTTTCTTGCAAGAAAGAGCACAATTGAGCGGACACAACTTTTTCTAGTATTTTAGACATAAATGGAAGATTTGAGATGGGTCTGTAATTTGCTAAGTTATTTTGGGTCTAATTGCGGTTTCTTAATGAGAGGTTGTATTACTGCCAGCTTGAATATTCTTGGAACATGACCTAAAAATAAAGACGAGTTAATAATATTAAGAAGAGGCTCTTCCACTACAGGTAACACTTCTTTCAGTAGTTTAGTGGGTATTGGATCTAATAAACATGTTGTTGGTTTCGATGCAATGATAAGTTTATTTAGCTCTTCCTGTCCTACAGTTGTAAAGCGGTGTAGTTGTTCTAGAGGGGCGATAATTGAGGCTGAATCATAAGACATCATAGAGGATTGTATATTTACAATTGTGTTTCGGATGCTTTCTATTTTCTCATTAAAGTAGTTCATAAAATCATTACTAAAATCAACGGAATATTTTGCTCTGGTGATGTCTGTATATTTGTTAGTCTAGCCACGGTGTTAAATAAAAACCTTGGATTATTTTGGTTATTTTCTATTAGTTTGTGGAGATGCTCAGCCCTGGCTGCTTTTAGAGCCTTTTTATAACGTGACATACTGTCTTTCCACGCGATTCTAAAGACCTCTAAATTAGTTTGTTTCCATTTACGCTCTAAGTTACGAGTTTCTCTCTTGATAACATGCGTAGCACTGTTGTACCATGGTGCTTTAGTTTTCTCTCTAACCTTTTTTGATCTAATTGGTGCAACAATATCTAGTGTACTTGAGAAAATGGTGCTCAAACTGCTAGTCATTTCCTCTAGTTCATCTGTTTGTTTGGGTGCACTGCGCAGCTGATATAGATCAGGTAAGCTATTTGAGAATCTATCTATAGTGGTTGGAAGGATTGTTCTGCCTGTCGATAACGTGGCGCAACATGACAAATTTCAGCAGTACGTATTACGCAAGATACCATGTAATGATCAGTGAGATCATCACTTTGCGGTATAATATTTATATCAGTTGGATTGGTTCCATATGATATAATTAAGTCTAGTGTATGATTTAGACGATGAGTGGGACCACTGACGTTTTGCTTGACCCCAAAAGAGTTTAATAAATCTGTAAACGCAGTCCCTAACGCATCATTTGTGTTATCTACGTGTATGTTAAAGTGTCCAACAATTATTGCTTTATCGACATTGACCAATAGATCTGAGAGAAAGTATGCAAACTCTTTTAGGAAATCAGCATAGGGCCCTGGAGGTCTATATACAGTAGCCAAGGCTAGAGATAATAGGGATTTCTTTCTTACATCTAAGAGCGTAATATTTAGTACAAGTACTTCAAACGAATTAAACCTGTGACCTGTTTCCTGAGTAACATTAAGAATATCTCTATAGATTGTTGCAACACCGCCGCCACGACCGATCAGACGGGGCTCATGCTTATAACAGTATCCTGGTGGACTAGACTCATTTAGACCGAAATAATCATTTGGTTTAAGCCAGGTTTCAGTAAGGCAAAGTACATCGAAACTATTATCTGTGACCATTTCATTTACAATAACCGCCTTAGGTGTGAGCGATCTAATGTTTAGAAGACCTAGCTTTAGAAATTGTTTTTGTTCACTGATATTTAGATTTTCAGGTTTAATTACAATAAGATTTTCCCTAGATCCTACAGTAGATTTATTATATGGCCTCACTAAACGAGGAATAGACACAGTTTCTATATAATGTTCTACACTACTTATATCAATTAATTTGGCACAGCAAAGACTGTGATTTGGACTTTGATTTTCTAGTCATATGGTGTGTAACGTCTTAGAGATGTTGTCCGACAGAACAGCCGCTCCGATTCTGCTGGGGTGCAGGCCATCAGGACGGTAGAGCCTAGGTCGCTCCCAGAACAGATCCCAATTATTTACAAAGAGCAGTTTCTGTTCATTACACCATGACATTAACCATTCATTTAGTGCAAATAATCTACTGAACCTTTCCTGTCCTTGTCGGTACTTGGGAAGCGGTCCAGACACGATGATCGTTGCCTCAGGCGCCGTGCTGCGTTTCGTCTCGATCAGGCTCTTGTAGTCCTTCTTCAGAACCTCCGTCTGCCGCAGCCCGATGTCATTCACTCCCGTATGCAGCACGACAGCTCCGACGCGCTCGTCACCATTCAGGATCTCGGGAACCTGTGCGGCGACATCAAGAACAAGAGCACCAGGAAAGCAGTGAGTGCGCACCGTACCCTTACCTGAGGTAGCACGGACATGACGGACAATGGAACTGCCGATGATCACGGCGTCGTCGCGTTCCGACTCGCGAAGGGGGGAGAAGCGGTTCCGGGTGGAGATCTCGAAGACCGGGAGGGGCGGTGAGGTTCTTGCTCTGGTCCTGGCTCGTGTCTTTCGCTGTGGGATCACCCAGGGTCCATGGTGTTGCCTCGGTGCCGGAGTGAATGAAGGCAGAGATGATCGCGTCCTCCTGGGCAGAGAAACGCACGGAGTAGACGAAGTCGGAGTCAAAAAGTTACTCACCACTGACTTGTGAGCATCGGCGCGTGACGTTTCAAGCGCTGATCGCCGATCCCGCAGCTCGGCTTGTTTCTCCAGCAGACCACGGATCTGTTTCTCCACCGATTCCAGCTCCAATCGTACCGAAAGCAGCTCGAATGTGTCCTCACCTGCACTCAGAGGTAACGTTAGACACACATCCGATATGTTCGCCATTATAACAGATGAACAGTAAATTAGTAGTGATACTACCAATATCACTACTAATTTAGGACTGAAATGCTGGATATAACCTGTATCCTTTCAGTGAAACGGGTGTAAAATAAGACGGTCGGTAGGCGCGAGGCCACGCGTGAAATGTTGATTCGCAAAGTTGGATCTAAGTAGCGATATCAAAGTAATCCGATTGTTTTTTTATAAGGAATAGTAGCGAGGATAAGTTCCCATGATATAAAAATAGAAAGTGCTTGTTTATAAATGAGTTGAAAAGAAGAAAATCAAGGACTAATGAATCAATTCGACGGAGCTCCATAAAAGGTTAAAGAAAAACAACAAATAAAAAAAAAAAATATGATGTGTGTGTGTGTGTATGTGTGTGTGTGTGTGTGCAGGAGCGCTCCTTCAGTGAGGAAGAGGAGGAGAAGCTGATGATCGCTGTGTGTGTGTGTGTGCAGGAGCGCTCCTTCAGTGAGGAAGAGGAGGAGAAGCTGATGATCGCTGTGTGTGTGTGTGTGTGTGTGCAGGAGCGCTCCTTCAGTGAGGAAGAGGAGGAGAAGCTGATGATCGCTGTGTGTGTGTGTGTGCAGGAGCGCTCCTTCAGTGAGGAAGAGGAGGAGAAGCTGATGATCGCTGTGTGTGTGTGTGTGTGTGCAGGAGCGCTCCTTCAGTGAGGAAGAGGAGGAGAAGCTGATGATCGCTGTGTGTGTGTGTGTGTGTGTGCAGGAGCGCTCCTTCAGTGAGGAAGAGGAGGAGAAGCTGATGATCGCTGTGTGTGTGTGTGTGTGTGTGCAGGAGCACTCCTTCAGTGAGGAAAAGGAGGTGAAGCTTATGATCGCTGTGTGTGTGTGTGTGTGCAGAAGCGCTCCTTCAGTGAGGAAGAGGAGGAGAAGCTGATGATAGCTGTGTGTGTGTGTGTGTGTGCAGGAGCGCTCCTTCAGTGAGGAAAAGGAGAAGCTGATGATCGCTGTGTGTGTGTGTGTGTGTGTGTGTGTGTGTGTGTGCGCAGGAGCGCTCTTTCAGTGAGGAAGAGGAGGAGAAGCTGATGATCGCTGTGTGTGTGTGTGTGTGTGTGTGTGTGTGTGTGTGTGTGTGTGTGTGTGTGTGCAGGAGCGCTCTTTCAGTGAGGAAGAGGAGGAGAAGCTGATGATCGCTCTCTCTCTGGAGAAACAGACTCTTCGGCTGCTCCTGGAAACCGTGTCCTTCATCCTTGAGCAGGTGCTGCACATTCTTAGCCTGGGAAAACCCAGACGAATTTCCAGCAAATTTAGATTTGCTGTGCAAGTTAGTCTGGCGAAGAGCCCATTCAAGCTCATTTCCAATCTCATTTCAAAAGTGCGTCTATCCATGATAAAAGTCCATCTATGCATCATAAAAGTGCATGGAGGATTTTTTCCTTAGGTTAATCATTTTTAACGCTCCAACTGAAAATGACTGCTTTAACCCTGTTACAGTGTGAAAGACACACATCTCCACGTGTGAGGAACTGGTTTGTAACTGGTTTTGAACATGAGTTATGTATCTGTTGTCCAGGCCGTGTATCACAGTGTTAAACCCTTGGCGCTCAGACAGCATCTGGAGAACATCAGCCTGGCGCCGGAGAAAGCAGAAGTCTTCAGTCAGGTCTGGGCTTCATCTGGGCCAGAAGTGCTGGAGAAGATCCGACACGGGATATTTGCTCCGGAGAAGGTCAGTTCTGCTCAGTTCTCCTCAGTTCTCCACAGTTCTCCACAGTTCTCCTCAGTTCTCCTCAGTTCTGCTCAGTTCTGCTCAGTTCTGCTCAGTTCACCTCAGTTCTCCACAGTTCTCCACAGTTCTCATCAGTTCTGCTCAGTTCTGCTCAGTTCTGCTCAGTTCTCCACAGTTCTCCACAGTTCTCCACAGTTCTCCTCAGTTCTCCACAGTTCTCCTTAGTTCTCCTCAGTTCTCCTCAGTTCTCCACAGTTCTCCTTAGTTCTCCTCAGTTTTCCTCAGTTCTCCACAGTTCTCCTCAGTTCTCTACAGTTCTCTACAGTTCTCCTCAGTTCACCACAGTTCTCCACAGTTCTACTCAGTTCTCCTCAGTTGTCCACAGTTCTGCTCAGTTCTCCACAGTTCTCCTCAGTTCTCTACAGTTCTCTACAGTTCTCCTCAGTTCACCACAGTTCTCCACAGTTCTACTCAGTTCTCCTCAGTTGTCCACAGTTCTGCTCAGTTCTCCACAGTTCTGCTCAGTTCTCCTCAGTTCTCCTCAGTTCTCCTCAGTTCTCCTCAGTTCTCAACAGTTCTCAACAGTTCTCCTCAGTTCTCCTCAGTTCTCCACAGTTCTCCACAGTTCTCCAAAGTTCTGCTCAGTTCTCCACAGTTCTCCTCAGTTCTCCTCAGTTCTCCACAGTTCTCTACAGTTCTCCACAGTTCTGCTCAGTTCTCCACAGTTCTCCTCAGTTCTCCTCAGTTCTCCACAGTTCTCTACAGTTCTCCACAGTTCCCCTCAGTTCTCCTCAGTTCTCCTCAGTTCTCCACAGTTCTCTACAGTTCTCCACAGTTCTGCTCAGTTCTCCACAGTTCTCCTCAGTTCTCCTCAGTTCTCCACATTTCTCCACAGTTCTCTACAGTTCTGCTCACTTCTCCACAATTCTGCTTAGTTCTGCTCAGTTCTCCACAGTTCTGCTCAGTTCTGCTCACTTCTCCACAGTTCTGCTTAGTTCTGCTCAGTTCTGCTCAGTTCTCCACAGTTCTGCTCAGTTCTCCTCAGTTCTGCTCAGTTCACCTCAGTTCTCCACAGTTCTGCTCAGTTCTCCTCAGTTCTGCTCAGTTCTCCTCAGTTCTGCTCAGTTCTGCTCAGTTCACCTCAGTTCTCCACAGTTCTGCTCAGTTCTCCACAGTTCTCCTCAGTTCTCCACATTTCTCCACAGTTCTCTACAGTTCTGCTCACTTCTCCACAGTTCTGCTTAGTTCTCCACAGTTCTCCACAGTTCTGCTCAGTTCTCCACAGTTCTGCTCAGTTCTCCTCAGTTCTGCTCCATTCTCCACAGTTCTCCACAGTTCTGCTCAGTTCTCCTCAGTTCTGCTCCGTTCTCCACAGTTCTCCACAGTACTGCTCAGTTCTCCACAGTTCTGCTTAGTTCTCCACAGTTCAGCTCCGTTCTCCACAGTTCTCCACAGTTCTGCTCAGTTCTCCACAGTTCTCCACAGTTCTGCTCAGTTCTCCACAGTTCTCCACAGTTCTCCACAGTTCTGCTCAGTTCTCCACAGTTCTCCTCAGTTCTGCTCCGTTCTCCACAGTTCTCCACAGTTCTGCTCCGTTCTCCACAGTTCTCCTCAGTTCTGCTCCGTTCTCCTCAGTTCTGCTCAGTTCTCCACAGTTGTCCACAGTTCTGCTCCGTTCTCCATAGTTCTCCACAGTTCTGCTCAGTTCTCCACAGTTCTCCACAGTTCTGCTCAGTTCTCCACAGTTCTCCTCAGTTCTGCTCCGTTCTCCTCAGTTCTGCTCAGTTCTCCACAGTTGTCCACAGTTCTGCTCCGTTCTCCATAGTTCTCCACAGTTCTGCTCCGTTCTCCACAGTTCTCCACAGTTCTGCTCAGTTCTCCACAGTTCTCCTCAGTTCTGCTCAGTTCTCCACAGTTGTCCACAGTTCTGCTCCGTTCTCCATAGTTCTCCACAGTTCTGCTCAGTTCTCCACAGTTCTCCACAGTTCTCCACAGTTCTGCTCCGTTCTCCTCAGTTCTGCTCAGTTCTCCACAGTTGTCCACAGTTCTGCTCCGTTCTCCATAGTTCTCCACAGTTCTCCACAGTTCTGCTTTGTTCTCCTCAGTTCTGATTAGTTCTCAGTTCTGCTCCGTTCTCCTCAGTTCTGCTCCGTTCTCCTCAGTTCTGCTTAGTTCTCAGTTCTGCTCCGTTCTCCACAGTTCTCCTCAGTTCTGCTCAGTTCTCCACAGTTCTCCACAGTTCTGCTCAGTTCTCCTCAGTTCTGCTCCGTTCTCCACAGTTCTCCACAGTTCTCCACAGTTCTGCTCAGTTCTGCTCCGTTCTCCTCAGTTCTCCTCAGTTCTGCTCCGTTCTCCATAGTTCTCCACAGTTCTGCTTAGTTCTCCTCAGTTCTGCTTAGTTCTCCTAAGTTCTGCTTAGTTCTCCTCAGTTCTGCTTAGTTCTCCTCAGTTCTGCTTAGTTCTCCTCAGTTCTCCACAGTTCTGCTCAGTTCTGCTCCGTTCTCCAAAATTCTGCTCAGTTCTCCACAGTTCTCCACAGTTCTCCACAGTTCTGCTCAGTTCTCCTCAGTTCTGCTCCGTTCTCCACAGTTGTCCACAGTTCTGCTTAGTTCTCCTCAGTTCTGCTTAGTTCTCCTCAGTTCTGCTTAGTTCTCAGTTCTGCTCAGTTCTCCACAGTTCTGCTCAGTTCTCCTCAGTTCTGCTCCGTTCTCCACAGTTCTCCACAGTTCTGCTCAGTTCTGCTCAGTTCTGCTCCGTTCTCCACAGTTCTCCACAGTTCTCCTCAGTTCTGCTCCGTTCTCCATAGTTCTCCACAGTTCTGCTTAGTTCTCCTCAGTTCTGCTTAGTTCTCCTCAGTTCTGCTTAGTTCTCCTCAGTTCTGCTTCGTTCTCCACAGTTCTCCACAGTTCTGCTCCGTTCTCCATAGTTCTGCTCCTTTCTCCACAGTTCTCCACAGTTCTCCACAGTTCTGCTCAGTTCTGCTCCGTTCTCCATAGTTCTGCTCCGTTCTCCACAGTTCTCCACAGTTCTCCACAGTTCTCCACAGTTCTGCTCAGTTCTCCACAGTTCTGTTCAGTTCTGCTCCGTTCTCCACAGTTGTCCACAGTTCTGCTCCGTTCTGCTTAGTTCTCCTCAGTTCTGCTCTGTTCTCCTCAGTTCTGCTCCGTTGTCCTCAGTTCTGCTTAGTTCTCCTCAGTTCTGCTTAGTTCTCCTCAGTTCTGCTTAGTTCTCCTCAGTTCTGCTCAGTTCTCCACAGTTCTCCTCAGTTCTCCTCAGTTCTGCTCAGTTCTCCACAGTTCTCCTCAGTTCTCCTCAGTTCTGCTCAGTTCTCCACAGTTCTGCTCAGTTCTGCTCCGTTCTCCATAGTTCTCCACAGTTCTGCTTAGTTCTCCTCAGTTCTGCTTAGTTCTCCTCAGTTCTGCTTAGTTCTCCTCAGTTCTGCTCCGTTCTCCACAGTTCTGCTCAGTTCTGCTCCGCTCTCCACAGTTCTCCTCAGTTCTGCTCAGTTCTCCACAGTTCTGCTCAGTTCTGCTCCGTTCTCCACAGTTCTCCTCAGTTCTGCTCAGTTCTCCACAGTTCTCCACAGTTCTGCTCCGTTCTCCACAGTTCTCCACAGTTCTGCTCAGTTCTGCTCCGTTCTCCTCAGTTCTCCATAGTTCTCCTCAGTTCTGCTCAGTTCTCCACAGTTCTGCTCAGTTCTCCTCAGTTCTGCTCAGTTCTCCACAGTTCTGCTCAGTTCTCCTCAATTCTGCTCCGTTCTCCACAGTTCTCCTCAGTTCTGCTCAGTTCTCCACAGTTCTGCTCAGTTCTGCTCAGTTCTGCTCCGTTCTCCACAGTTCTCCTCAGTTCTGCTCCGTTCTCCTCAGTTCTCCACAGTTCTCCACAGTTCTGCTCCGTTCTCCAGAGTTCTCCACAGTTCTCCACAGTTCTCCACAGTTCTCCACAGTTCTCCACAGTTCTCCACAGTTCTCCACAGTTCTGCTCAGTTCTGCTCCGTTCTCCACAGTTCTCCTCAGTTCTGCTCCGTTCTCCTCAGTTCTCCACAGTTCTGCTCCGTTCTCCACAGTTCTCCACAGTTCTCCTCAGTTCTGCTCAGTTCTCCACAGTTCTGCTGAGTTCTCCTCAGTTCTGCTCAGTTCTCCACAGTTCTGCTCCGTTGTCCTCAGTTCTGCTCAGTTCTCCTCAGTTCTGCTCAGTTCTCCTCAGTTCTGCTCAGTTCTCCACAGTTCTGCTCAGTTCTCCTCAATTCTGCTCCGTTCTCCACAGTTGTCCACAGTTCTGCTCCGTTCTCCACAGTTCTGCTCAGTTCTCCTCAGTTCTGCTCAGTTCTCCTCAGTTCTGCTCAGTTCTCCTCAGTTCTGCTCAGTTCTCCACAGTTCTGCTCAGTTCTCCTCAATTCTGCTCCGTTCTCCACAGTTGTCCACAGTTCTGCTCCGTTCTCCACAGTTCTGCTCAGTTCTCCTCAGTTCTGCTCAGTTCTCCTCAGTTCTGCTCCGTTGTCCTCAGTTCTCCACAGTTCTCCACAGTTCTGCTCCGTTCTCCACAGTTCTCCACAGTTCTCCACAGTTCTGCTCAGTTCTGCTCCTTTCTCCACAGTTCTCCACAGTTCTGCTCAGTTCTGCTCGGTTCTCCTCAGTTCTCTACAGTTCTGCTCAGTTCTCCAAATTTCACCCAATCTGAGGTCTGTCTGGTGAATCTGAAGAATTTTGGGGTATAATATGTCACAGTTTACTTTATTTTGCTCTCCTCACTTACATAAATGAAATATAGACCAATTTCGAGCCGACGTCACAGTTAGGTCACGGCGCTAGCTGGAGGTAAAACAAAGGGAAAACTGCAGGTGGCCAATACAAACCAGCACAGATTCGGCTACATAATAAGGAGCTCAAATTATTATTATTATTATTAAATGTCATCTTGTTGTGTTGTTGAGTGCAAGAATCAATGAAAAATGAATATGCTGTATCTGGAATTTCGATTTCTAGAAAATATTCACATCATTAAAATTGCACCGTTATGTCACTCTTTACATTGTCGTCTTCTTGGCGCTGGATAGGCAGAACTGCGGATCGTACCACACAAGTCGTGTACATGACCATTCATCACATAGTTATAGGCATCTAAAGATTTATATGCCCTCAGTTTCTCTTTACGCTCTGTTTCTCTATCGAATAGGTGTAGAAGTCAGGCCACTCAACCGGAGGTAGCCTAGCGTTAATGTTAATCCTGTCAGATCGTCCATCCATTGAGTGAGCGTGTATGGGTCGGCCAATCTGGTTCCGTCCGTTAAAATTAACTTTTGCAAATAACAATCGCGGTCCTGGACAGTGAGTGAGCTTGCACATTGAGATAAAATCAGATTTTCTCCAGTCATTGTTAAAAAACAAGCTAACAAAACTTGCAAACTAACGTTAGGGAAGCGGCCAGGGGAATCGTTCTGCAACCACCTAAGCTCCGCCCACAAAAAAACATCACAATGTTAACCAACTGAAAAGGGGTCTATAGTGTCCTGCACACACTAGTAAAAAAAAAAATCAAAATCTGGTGTCTGAATAGTTTTTGGTTTGACTGTATATGTTATTAATGTTTGATGGCTGCTGAATATGAAGATCTTTCACCGTGCCACCTGTGTTCCTGGTGTGTGTTGCCGGTGTGTGTTCCCCGTGTGTGTTCAGCTGGATCAGGTGTCGTGGCAGCTCAGTCTCCTCATGGCCCGGTCGGATCAGAGCCGGCTGAAA